>NW_027254707.1:1272500-1317500 GCF_044704955.1 Pristiophorus japonicus | reverse complement strand
TATAAATATATATAGACACACACCGATATTTATAAATATATATATATAGACACACACACACACACAGATATGTATAAATATATATGACACACAAACACACACAGATATGTATAAATATATATAGACTCACACACACACACATATATATATAAATATATTTGACACACACACATACAGATATATATATAAATATATATAGACACACACAGATATATATAAATATATATAGACACACACGGATATATATAAATATATACAGACACACACACACAGATACATATAAATATATATAGACACACACACTCACAAATATATATAAATATATATAGACACACTAATAGATATATATAAATATATACAGACACACACACACAGATATATATATGTAAATATATATATATATAGACACACACACAGATATATATAAATATATATAGACACACACACACACAGATATATATATATATATATATATAAGTATATATAGACACACAAACACCTATATATATAAATATATATAGACACACACACACACAAATATATATAAATATATAAAGACACACACATGCACAGATATATATAAATATATATAGACACACACACACACACAGATAAATGTAAATATATATAGACACACACACACAGATATATAAAAATATATAGACACACAGACACAGATATATATAAATATATATAGACACACACACACAAATATATATAAATATATAGACACACACACACAGATATATATAAATATATATAGACACACACACACACAGATATATAAATATATATTGACGCACACACAAGTATGTATAAATATATTTAGACACACACACACACCCAGACACATATATAAATATATATAGACACACACAGATATATATAAATATATATAGACACACACCGATATTTATAAATATATATATATAGACACACACACACACACAGATATGTATAAATATATATAGACACACAAACACACACAGATATGTATAAATATATATAGACTCACACACACACACATATATATATAAATATATTTGACACACACACACAGATATATATATATATATATATAACTATAAATATACACACACACACAGATATATATATAACTATATATAGACACACACACACACAGGTATATAAAAATATTATCGACAGACACAAAAATATATATTCCTATATTTAGACACACACAGATATATATTCCTAAATTTCGACACACACAGATATATAGAAATATATATAGACACACACACACAGATATATGTAAATATATATAGACACACACACACAGATATATATAAATATATACAGACAGACACACACACAGATATATATAAATATATATAGACACACACACACAGATATATATATATAAATATATATATATATATCGACTCATACACACAGATATATATAAATATATATAGACATACACATAAATATATATAAATAAATATAGACACACATACCCAGATACATATATAAATATATATAGACACACACACAGAGATATGTATTAAGATATATAGACACACATACACAGATCTTTATATAAATATATATAGACACACACACACAGATATATAGAAATATATATAGACACACACACACACACAGAGATATATATATATATATATATATATATATATATATATAGACACACACAGATATATATACGTATATATAGACACACACACATACTGATATATATATATATATATAGACACACACAGATATATATATACGTATATATAGACACACACACACACAGATATATATAAATATATATAGACACACACACAGATATGTATAAATATATATAGACACACACAGACACAGATATATATAAATATATATAGACACACTGACACACACACAGATATATATATATATATATATAGACACACACACAGATATATATAAATATATATAGACACAAACACACAGATATATGTAAATATATATAGACGCAAACACAGATATATATAAATATATATAGACCCACACAGATATATATAAATATATATAGACTCACACACACACAGATATATATATATATATAAGTATATATAGACACACACACACACACAGATATATATACATAAATATATATAGATACACACACAGAATATATAAATTTATATTGACACACAAACACAGATATATATGAATATATAGAGACACACACACACACAAATATATATAAATATAGAGACACACACACACACACAGATATATATAACTATATATAGACACACATACACAGTTATATATAAATATAAATAGTCACACACACACACAGATATATATAAATATATATAGACACACACAAACACAGATATATAAAAATATTTAGACACACACACACAGATATATATAAATATATGTCGACTCACACACACACACATATATGTATAAATATATATAGACACACACACAGCTATATATTCCTATATATAGACACACACACAGATATATATAAATATATATAGACACAGACACACAGATATATATAAATATAGATAGACACACACACACAGATACATATAAATATATATAGACACACACACAGATATATATAAATATATATCGACACACACACAAATATATATAAATATATATAGACACACACACACACAGATATATATATAAATATATATAGACACACACACAGATATATATAAAAATATATAGACACATAAACAAATATATATAAATATATATAGACACACACACCCAGATACATATATAAATATATATAGACACACACAGATATGTATAAATATATACAGACACACACACAGATATATATATAAATATATATAGACTCACACACACACAGATATATATAAATATATATAGACACACACACACACATATATATATATAAATATATATAGACACACACACACACACACACATATATATATATAAATATATATAGACACGCACATACGCAGATATATATACATATATTTGAACACGCACACATAGAGATATCTATAAATATATATTGACACACACAGATATATATAAATATATATAGACACACACGGATATATATAAATATACACAGACACACACACACAGATATATATGAATATATATAGACACACAAACACAGATATATATAAATATATATATAGACACACACACACGCACAAATATATATAAATATATATAGACACACACATATGCAGATATATATAAATATATATGGACGCACACATACAGATATATATAAATATATATAGACACACACACAGATATATATAAATATATATAGACACGCACACACACACATGTATATATATATATATATATATAAATACATATATCGACACACACAGATAGATATATATAAATATATATAGACACACACATAAGTATATATAAATATATATAGACACACACAGATATATATAAATATATATATAGACACACACACAGATATATATAAATATATATAGACACACAAACACAGATATATATAAATATATATAGACACACACAAACACAAATATATGTAAATATATATAGACACACACACGCAGATATATATATAAGTATATATAGACACAGACACAGATATATATAAATATATATAGACAGACACACACAGATATATATACATATATATAGACACACAAAAACACAAATATATATGAATATATATGGACACACACGCAGATATATATATAAATATATAGACACACACACGAACACACACACATATATATATATATATATATATATATATACATATATATATATATATCTACACACACAGACAGATATATATAAATATATATAGACACACACACACAAGTATATATAAATATATATAGACACACATAAACACACAGATACATGTATAGATATATATAGACACACACACAGATCTTTATATAAATATATATAGACACACACACAGATATATATATATATAAATATATATAGACACACACACAGATATGTATAAATATATATAGACACACACACAGATCTTTATATAAATATATATAGACACACACACAGATATATATATATATATATTTCGACACACACACAGATATATATAGCTATTTATAGACACACACACACTGATAAGTATAAATATATATCGACACACACAGACAGATATATATAAATATATATAGACACACACACAAGTATATATAAATATATATAGACACACACACACACACAGATACATATATAGATATATATAGACACACACACAGATAGGTATAAATATATATAGACACACACACAGATATGTATAAATATATATAGACACACACACAGATATATATATATAAATATATATAGACACACACACAGATACGTATAAATATATATAGACACACACACAGATCTTTATATAAATACATATAGACACACACACAGATATATATAAATATATATAGACACACACACAGATATATATAGCTATTTATAGACAGACACACACTGATATGTATAAATATATATAGACACACACACAGATATATATAAATATATATATTCACACACTAACAGATATATATAAATATATATAGACACAATCACACAGATATATATAAATATATATAGACACACACACACAGATATATATAAATATATATTGACACACACACACTGATATATATAAATATATATAGACACACACACACTGATATGTATAAATATATATAGACACACACACAGATATATATATAAATATATATATTCACACACTAACAGATATATATATATAAATATATTTAGACACAATGACACAGATATATATAAATATATATAGACATACACACATGGATATATATATATATAAATATATAGACACACACACAGATATATATAAATTTATATAGACACACACACACAGATATATATATATATAAATATAATAGACACACACACAGATATATATATATATATAGACACACACACAGATATATATATATATAAATATATATAGACGCACACACACGGATATATATATGTAAGTATATATAGACACACACACACACACAGATATATATAAATATATATAGACACACACACACAGATATATATCAATATATATAGACACACACACACACAGATATATATATATACGTATATATAGACACACACACAGATATATATAAAAATATATGGACACACGCACAGATATATATAAATTTATATAGACACACACACACAGATATATACAAATATAGATACACACACACAGATATATATAAATATATATCCACACACACACAGATATATATAAATATATATAGACACACACACAGATATATATATAAATATATATAGACACACACACACACAGATATATATAAATATATATAGACACACACATACACATATATATAAATATATATAGACACACACACACACATATATAGAAATATATATAGATACACACACAGATATATATAAATATATATAGACACACACACATATATCTATAAATATATATAGACACACAGATATATGCAAATATAGATACACACACACAGATATATATAAATATATATAGGTACACACACATAGATATATATAAATATAGACACACACACAAATATAGATAAATTTAAAACTCTCTGTTGGGTTGGTGGTGCCTCTTCCAGTCGAAGAGCCAACACAGAGTTTGAGAACTGCTGCAATACCCCGCCAGGACCGATAGGGCGAGCAGTATTGCGCATCCAAAGCCTCAGCCAATGGCAGCAGCCCCTCTCCCTGATGGACAGCCAATTCAGCCAATGGTGAGCATGCCCACGTGGGGCAGCAACCCGCCCTCTGGCCGGTGTTGATGGACAGCTCGGCTGACATATCACAGCGGCCGAACACCCGCGCCAGAACACCGCTCTGCTCCCGCCCCCCGTGGGTCCCGCCCGCACGCTGATGGACAGCCGGTCCGACCAATCGCCACTGCGCCCGCCCCCACTTCCAACCCCGACACAGCGTCATTGCGTCATTCCGCTCTGGGGCCCCGGCTTCCGCGCCACCTGAAGCGACCTTAAAGCGAAGCCGCCCACACACTGCACATTATGGTTGTGCACCGATAATTGAGCACAGGCCCAATTAAAGCGGGGACCGGATGGTGCAAAGTCAGTGGGTGCGACAGGAGAGAAAAGGGAGCTAAGAAATGCAGTGGCAGCATCAAAGACGGTTGGATGGGGATCAATCGATCACAGAAACCTTTCAATCACAGAATGAGAGTTTGGCATTGACACTGGGCTGTGGGGAGGGAGCGAGGCAGTGAGAGAGAGAGAGAGATTTCTAATTATATATATCTGTCTCACCGTCTGTCCCTCCAGCACGGGATAGTTACAGAGATAATCTCCCTCGACACTGTCCATCAAACACTCCCAGGGCAGGTACAGGGGGTTAGATACAGAGTAAAGTTCCCTCTACACAGTCCCATCAAACACTCCCAGGGCAGGTACAAGGGGTTAGATACAGAGCAAAGCTCCCTCTACACTATCCCATCAAACACTCCCAGGGCAGGTACAGGGGGTTAGATACAGAGTAAAGCTCCCTCTACACTGTCCCATCAAACACTCCCAGGGCAGGTACAGGGGGTTAGATACAGAGTCAAGCTCCCTCTACACTGTCCCATCAAACACTCCCAAAGGCAGGTACAGGGGGTTAGATACAGAGCAAAGCTCCCTCTACACTGTCCCATCAAAGACTCCCAGGGCAGGCACAGGTGGTTAGATACAGAGTAAAGCTCCCTCTACACTGTCCCATCAAACACTCCCAGGGCAGGTACAGGGGGTTAGATACAGAGTAAAGCTCCCTCTGCACTGTCCCATCAAACACTCCCAGGGCAGGTACAAGTGGTTAGATACAGAGTAAAGCTCCCTCTGCACTGTCCCATCAAACACTCCCAGGGCAGGTACAGGGGGTTAGATACAGAGTAAAGCTCCCTCTACACTGTCCCATCAAACACTCCCAGGGCAGGTACAAGTGGTTAGATACAGTGACCCTGGGTTAGGGAGGCGGGTCACTGACCCTGGGTTAGGGAGGGGGGGTCACTGACCCTGGGTTAGGGAGGGGAGGTCACTGACCCTGGGTTAGGGAGGGGGGGGGGGTCACTGACCCTGTTTTAGGGAGGGGGGGTCACTGAACCTGGGTTAGGGAGGGGGGTGTCACTGTCCCTGGGTTAGGGAGGGGGGGTCACTGACCCTGGGTTAGGGAGGGGGGGGGTCACTGACCCTGGGTTAGGGAGGGGGTGTCACTGACCCTGGGTTAGAGAGGGGGTTCACTGACCCTGGGTTAGGGAGGCGGAGTCACTGACCCTGGGTTAGGGAGGGGGGGTCACTGACCCTGGGTTAGGGAAGGGGGGTCACTGATCCTGGGTTAGGGAGGGGGGGTCACTGAACCTGGGTTAGGGAGGGGGAGTCACTGACCCTGGGTTACGGAGTGGGGGTCACTGACCCTGTGATCCTGGGTTAAGGAGGGGGGGTCACTGACACTGGTTTAGGGAGAGGGGGTCACTGACCCTGGGTTAGGGAGTGGGGGTCATTGACCCTGGGTTAGGGAGGGTAGTCACTGACCCTGGGTTAGGGAGGGGGGGTCATTGACCCTGGGTTAGGGTGGGGGGGTCATTGACCCTGGGTTAGGGAGAGGGGGTCACTGACCCTGGGTTAGGGAGTGGGGGTCATTGACCCTGGGTTAGGGAGGGCAGTCACTGACCCTGGGTTAGGGAGGGGGGGTCATTGACCCTGGGTTAGTGAGGGGGAGTCACTGACCCTGGGTTAGGGAGTGGGGGGTCACTGACGGTGGGTTAGGGAGGGGGGAGTCACTGACCCTGGGTTAGGGAGGGTGGTTCACTGACCCTGGGTTAGGGAGGGAGGGTCACTGACCCTGGGTTAGGGAGGCGGAGTCACTGACCCTGGGTTAGGGAGGGGGGGTCACTGACCCTGGGTTAGGGAGGGGGGGTCACTGATCCTGGGTTAGGGAGGGGGGTCACTGAACCTGGGTTAGGGAGGGTGGTTCACTGACCCTGGGTTAGGGAGGGAGGGTCACTGACCCTGGGTTAGGGAGGCGGAGTCACTGACCCTGGGTTAGGGAGGGGGGGTCACTGACCCTGGGTTAGGGAGGGGGGGTCACTGATCCTGGGTTAGGGAGGGGGGTCACTGAACCTGGGTTAGGGAGGGGGAGTCACTGACCCTGGGTTACGGAGTGGGGGTCACTGACCCTGTGATCCTGGGTTAAGGAGGGGGGGTCACTGACACTGGTTTAGGGAGGGGGGTCACTGACCCTGGGTTAGGGAGGGGGGGTCATTGACCCTGGGTTAGGGAGGGGGTGTCATTGACGCTGGGTTAGGGAGGGGGGGTCATTGACGCTGGGTTAGGGAGGGGGGGGTCACACACCCTGGGTTAGGGAGGGTAGTCACTGACCCTGGGTTAGGGAGGGGGGCTCACTGACCCTGGGTTAGGGAGGGGGGTCACTGACCCTGTGACCCTGGGTTCGGGTGGGCGGGTCACTGACCCTGGGTTAGGGAGGGGGCTCATTGACCCTGGGTTAGGGAGGGGGAGTCACTGACCCTGGGTTAGGGAGGGTGGTTCACTGACCCTGGGTTAGGGAGGCAGGGTCACTGACCCTGGGTTAGGGAGGCGGAGTCACTGACCCTGGGTTAGGGAGGGGGGAGTCACTGACCCTCGTTTTATGGAGGGGGTGTCACTGACCCTGGGTTAGGGAGGGGGGGTCACTGACCCTGGGTTAGTTAGGAGGGGTCATTGACCCTGGGTTAGGGAGGGGGAGTCACTGACCCTGGGTTAGGGAGGGGGGTCACTGACCCTGTGACCCTGGGTTAGGGAGGGCGGGTCACTGTGCCTGGGTTAGGGAGGGGGGGTCATTGACCCTGGGTTAGGGAGGGGGAGTCACTGACCCTGGATTAGGGAGGGGAGGTCACTGACCCTGGGTTAGGGAGGGGGGAGTCACTGACCCTGGGTTAGGGAGGGGGGGTCATTGAACCTGTGTTAGGGAGGGGGGGTCACTGACCCTGGGTTAGGGAGGGGGTGTCACTGACCCTGGGTTAGGGAGGGTGTGTCACTGACCCTGGGTTAGGGAGGGGGGGGTCACTGACCCTGGGTTAGGGAGGGGAGGGTCACTGACCCTGGGTTAGGGAGGGGAGTCACTGACCCTGGGTTAGGGAGGGGGAGTCACTGACTCTGGGTTCGGGAGGGGGGGTCACTGACCCTGGGTTAGGGAGGGGGGTCACTGACCCTGGTTTAGGGAGGGGGTGTCACTGACCCTGGGTTAGGGAGGGGGGATCACTGACTCTGGGTTAGGGAGGGGGGGTCACTGACCCTGGGTTAGGGAGGGGGTTCACTGACCCTGGCTTAGGTAGGGGAGGTCACTGACCCTGGGTTAGGGAGGGGGGGTCACTGACACTGGGTTAGGGAGGGGGGTCACTGACCCTGTGACCCTGGGTTAGGGATATATGAGATGGTATGTAATCTCTCTCTCCCTGCTCCCTGCCCTGGGACCATTCACATGTAAATGTCCCCAACCAGCACACACCTCAGTAACTGTGTGACTCACCCTGGCCCTGACCATTGAGATGTTAATCAGCACAAGGCTCTCTGACCCACACACACCTTTCCAGCTCAGGTACCGCCATTTTACACGAGCATTGTAACAATCACTTTTTGCTTTCTCTAGATCTCACAACAAGACTCCCACCCAGAGAATCCACACCCAGGAAAACCAGGTGAAATAATCTCCCTCCGGGAATTCACCTTCGTGAGCTGAGTTCTGGTATCTCAGTGTATCTGTGGGGGGGAGCTGTGTGTCTGTGTGTGTCCCGCCTCCCCCTCTCTGTCCCTCTCTCGCTCCCTCTGTCTCTGCTTCTCCCTCTCTCTCCCTCCCCCTCTCTGTCCCCCTCTCTCTCACTCTGTCTCTGTTCTCTCTCTCTCTCTCTCCACCTCCTTCTCTCTTTCCCTCTCTCTCTCCCTCTGTCTCTGCTTCTCTCTCTCTCTCTCTCTCTCTCTCCCTCCCTCTCTCTCTCCCTCTGTCTCTGCTTCTCTCTCTCCCTCCCTCTCTCTGTCCATCACTCTCTCTCTCTCTGTCTCTGCTTCTCTCTCTCTCTATCTGTCTCTCTGATGTTTGGCCATTGATTACACAGATCGACTGCTCTCTAATTTAATCTCCCACAACACTGTCCCATCAAACACTCCCAAGGCAGGTAGAGCACGGGGTTAGATACAGAGTAAAGCTCCCTCCACACTGTCCCATCAAACATTCCCAGGGCAAGTACAGGTGGCGAGATACAGAGAAATGCTCTCTTTACACTTTCCCATCAAACATGTCCAGGGCAGGTACAGCACGGGGTTAGATGCAGAGTAAAGCTCCCTCTACACTGTCCCATCAAACACTCCCAGGGCAGCTACAAGTGGTTAGATACAGTGACCCTGGGTTAGGGAGGCGGAGTCACTGACCCTGGGTTAGGGAGGGGGGGTCATTGACCCTGGGTTAGGGAGGGGGAGTCACTGACACTGGGTTAGGGAGGGGGGGGTCACTGACGGTGGGTTAGGGAGGGGGGGTCATTGACCCTGGGTTAGGGAGGGGGGGGTCACACACCCTGGGTTAGAAAGGGTAGTCACTGACCCTGGGTTAGGTAGGGGGGCTCACTGACCCTGGGTTATGGAGGGGGGCTCACTGACCCTGTGTTAGGGAGGGGGTCACTGATCCTGTGACCCTGGGTTAGGGAGGGCGGGTCACTGACCCTGGGTTAGGGAGGGGGGGTCATTGACCCTGGGTTAGGGAGGGGGAGTCACTGACCCTGGGTTAGGGAGGGGGGTCACTGACCCTGTGACCCTGGGTTAGGGAGGGCGTGTCACTGACCCTGGGTTAGGGAGGGGGGGTCACTGACCCTGGGTTAGGGAGGGGGGGTCATTGACCCTGGGTTAGGGAGGGGGAGTCACTGACCCTGGATTAGGGAGGGGAGGTCACTGACCCTGGGTTAGGGAGGGGGGAGTCACTGACCCTGGGTTAGGGAGGGGGGAGTCACTGACCCTGGGTTAGGGAGGGGGGGTCACTGACCCTGTGTTAGGGAGGGGGGGGTCACTGACCCTGGGTTAGGGAGGGGGTGTCACTGACCCTGGGTTAGGGAGGGTGTGTCACTGACTCTGGGTTAGGGAGGGGTGGGTCACTGACCCTGGGTTAGGGAGGGGGGGGGTCACTGACTCTGGGTTAGGGAGGGGAGTCACTGACCCTGGGTTAGGGAGGGGGAGTCACTGACTCTGGGTTCGGGAGGGGGGTCACTGACCCTGGGTTAGGGAGGTGGGTCACTGACCCTGGGTTAGGGAGGGGTTGTCACTGACCCTGGGTTAGGGAGGAGGGATCACTGACTCTGGGTTAGGGAGGGGGGGTCACTGACCCTGGGTTAGGGAGGGGGTACACTGACCCTGGGTTAGGGAGGGGAGGTCACTGACCCTGGGTTAGGGAGGGGGGGTCACTGACACTGGATTAGGGAGGGGGGTCACTGACCCTGTGACCCTGGGTTAGGGATATATGAGATGGTATGTAATCTCTCTCCCTGCTCCCTGCCCTGGGACCATTCACATGTAAATGTCCCCAACCAGCACACACCTCAGTAACTGTGTGACTCACCCTGGCCCTGACCATTGAGATGTTAATCAGCACAAGGCTCTCTGACCCACACACACCTTTCCAGCTCAGGGACCGCCATTTTACACGAGCATTGTAACAATCACTTTTTGCTTTCTCTGGATCTCACAACAAGACGCCCACCCAGAGAATCCACACCCAGGAAAACCAGGTGAAATAATCTCCCTCCGGGAATTCACCTTAGTGAGCTGAGTTCTGGTATCTCAGTGTATCTGTGGGGAGGGAGCTGTGTGTCTGTGTGTGTCCCGCCTCCCCCTCTCTGTCCCTCTCTCGCTCCCTCTGTCTCTGCTTCTCCCTGTCTCTCCCTCCCCCTCTCTGTCCCCCTCTCTCTCAGTCTGTCTCTGCTTCTCTCTCTCTGTCTCTCCACCTCCTTCTCTCTTTCCCTCTCTCTCTCCCTCTGTCTCTGCTTCTCTCTCTCTCTCGCTCTCTCTCTCCCTCCCTCTCTCTCTCCCTCTGTCTCTGCTTCTCTCTCTCCCTCCCTCTCTCTGTCCATCACTCTCTATCTCTCTGTCTCTGCTTCTCTCTCTCTCTATCTGTCTCTCTGATGTTTGGCCATTGATTACACAGATCGACTGCTCTCTAATTTAATCTCCCACAACACTGTCCCATCAAACACTTAGGGCAGGTAGAGCACGGAGTTAGATACAGAGTAAAGCTCCCTCCACACTGTCCCATCAAACATTCCCAGGGCAAGTACAGGTGGCGAGATACAGAGAAATGCTCTCTTTACACTTTCCCATCAAACATTTCCAGGGCAGGTACAGCACGGGGTTAGATGCAGAGTAAAGCTCCCTCTACACTGTCCCATCAAACACTCCCAGGGCAGGTACAGGGGGTTTAGATACAGAGTAAAGCTCCCTCTACACTGTCCCATCAAACACTCCCAGGGCAGGTACAGGTGGTTTGATACAGAGTAAAGTTCCCCCAACACTGTCCCATCAAACACTCCCAGGGCAGGCACAGGGGTTAGATACAGAGTAAAGCTCCCTCTACACTGTCCCACCAAACACTCCCAGGGCAAGTACAGGTGGCGAGATACAGAGAAATGCTCTCTTTACACTTTCCCAGCAAACACTCCCTGGGAAGGTACAGGGGGTTAGATACAGAGAAAAGCTCCCTCTGCACTGTCCCATCAAACACTCCCAGGGCAGGTACAGGGGGTTAGATACAGAATAAAGCTCCCTGTGCACTGTCCCATCAAACACGACCAGGGCACGTACAGCACGGGGTTAGATACAGAGTAAAGCTCCCTCCACACTGTCCCATCAAACATTCCCAGGGCAAGTACAGGTGGCGAGATAGAGAGAAATGCTCTCTTTACACTTTCCCATCAAAAATTTCCAGGGCAGGTACAGCACGGGGTTAGATACAGAGTAAAGCTCCCTCTACACTGTCCCATCAAACACTCCCAGGGCAGGTACAGGGGGGTTAGATATAGAGTAAAGCTCCCTCTACACTGTCCCATCAAACACTCCCAGGGCAGGTACAGGGGGTTAGATACAGAGTAAAGTTCCCCCTACACTGTCCCATCAAACACTCCCAGCGCAGGTACAGGGTTTAGATACAGAGTAAAGCTCCCTCTACACTGTCCCACCAAACACTCCCAGGGCAAGTACAGGTGGCGAGATGCAGAGAAATGCTCTCTTTACACTTTCCCAGCAAACACTCCCTGGGAAGGTACAGGGGGTTAGATACAGAGAAAAGCTCCCTCTACACCGTCCATCAAACACTCCCTGGGCAGGTACAGGCGGTTAGATACAGAGTAAAGCTCCCTCTACACTGTCCCATCAAACACTCCCAGGACAGGTACAGGGGGTTAGATACAGAGTAAAGCTCCCTGTGCACTGTCCCATCAAACACGACCAGGGCACGTACAGCACGGGATAGATACTGAGTAAAGCTCCCTCTACACTGTCCCATCAAACAGTCCCAGGTTAGGTACAGGGGGTTAGATACAGAGTAAAGCTCCGTCGACACTGTCCCATCAAACACTCCCAGGGCAGGTACAGGGGATTAGATACAGAGTAAAAATCGCTCTGCACTGTCCCAGCAAACACTCGCGGGGCAGATACAAGGGGTTAGATACAGAGTAAAGCTCCCTCAACACTGTCCCATCAAACACTCCCAGGGCAGGGACAGGGGGTTAGATGCCGAGTAAAGCTCCCTCTACACTGTCCCATCAAACAATCCCATGGCAGGTACAGGGGGTTATATACAGAGTAATGCTCCCTCCACACTGTCCCATCAATCACACCCAGGGCAGGTACAGGGGGTTAGATACAGAGTAAAGCTCCCTCTACACTGTCCCATCAAACACTCCCAGGGCAGGTACAGGGGCTTAGATACAGAGTAAAGCTCCCTCTACACTGTCCCATCAAACACTCCCAGTGCAGGTACAGGGGGTTAGATACAGAGTAAAGCTCCCTCTACACTGTCCCATCAAACACTCCCAGGGCAGGTACAGGGGGTTAGATACAGAGTAAAGCTCCCTCTACACTGTCCCATCAAACACTCCCAGGGCAGCTACAAGTGGTTAGATACAGTGACCCTGGGTTAGGGAGGCGGAGTCACTGACCCTGTGTTAGGGAGGGGGAGGTCACTGATGGTGGGTTAGGGAGGGGGGAGTCACTGACCCTGTGTTAGGGAGGGGGGTCACTGACCCTGGGTTAGGGAGGGGGGGTCACAGACCCTGGGTTAGGGAGGGGGTGTCATTGACCCTGGGTTAGGGAGGGGGAGTCACTGACCCTGGGTTAGGGAGGGGGAGGTCACTGACGGTGGGTTAGGGAGGGGGGAGTCACTGACCCTGTGTTAGGGAGGGGGGTCACTGACCCTGGGTTAGGGAGGGGGGGTCACGGACCCTGGGTTAGGGAGGAGGAGTCACTGACCCTGGGTTAGGGAGGGGGAGTCACTGACCCTGGGTTAGGGAGGGGGGTTCACTGACCCTGGGTTAGGGAGGGGGGGTCACTGACCCTGGGTTAGGGAGGGGGGGTCACTGACCCTGGGTTAGGGAGGGGAGGGTCACACACCCTGGGTTAGGGAGGGGGGACACTGACCATGGGTTAGGGAGGGGGGATCACTGACCCTGGGTTATGGAGGGGGGTAACTGACCCTGGGTTAGGGAGGGGGGCTCACTGACCCTGGGTTAGGGAGGGGGGTCACTGACCCTGTGACCCTGTGTTAGGGAGGGGGGGTCACTGACCCTGGGTTAGGGAGGGGGGGGGGTCATTGACCCTGGGTTAGGTAGGGGGGCTCACTGACCCTGGGTTAGGGAGGGGAAGTCACTGTCCCTGTGACCCTGGGTTATGGAGGGGGGGGGGTCATTGACCCTGGGTTAGGTAGGGGGGCTCACTGACCCTGGGTTAGGGAGGGGGGGCCACTGTCCCTGTGACCCTGGGTTAGGGAGGGGGGATCACTGACTCTGGGTTAGTGAGGGGGGGTCACTGACTCTGGGTTAGAGAGGGGGGGTCACTGACACTGGGTTAGGGAGGGGGATCACTGACCCTGGGTTAGGGAGGGGGGGTGTCACTGACCCTGGGTTAGGGAGGGGGGGATCATTGACCCTGGGTTAGGGAGGGGGGTCACTGACCCTGGGTTAGGGAGGGGGGAGTCACTGACCCTCGGTTTATGGAGGGGGTGTCACTGACCGTGGGTTAGGGAGGGGGGGGGGTCACTGTCCCTGGGTTAAATGAGGGGGGGGTCACTGACCCTGGGTTAGGGAGGGGGTGTCACTGACCCTGGGTTAGAGAGGGGGGTCACTGACCCTGGGTTAGGGAGGAGGGTCACTGACCTTGTGTTAGGGAGGGGGGGGCGTTACTGACTCTGGGTTAGGGAGGGGGGGGGTCACTGACCCTGGGTTAGGGAGGGGGGGCTCACTGACCCTGGGTAGGGAGGGGGGGTCACTGACCCTGGGTTACGGTGTGGGGGTCACTGACCCTGTGATCCTGGGTTAAGGAGGGGGGTCACTGACACTGTGTTAGGGAGGGGGGGACACTGACCCTGGGTTAGGGAGGGGGGGTCATTGACCCTGGGTTAGGGAGGGGGTGGTCACACACCCTGAATTAGGGAGGGTAGTCACTGACCCTGGGTTAAGGAGGGGGGTCACTGACCCTGTGACCCTGGGTTAGGGAGGGCGGGTCACTGACCCTGGGTTAGGGAGGGGGGTCACTGACCCTTAGACCCTGGGTTAGGGAGGGCGCGTCACGGACCCTGTCTTAGGGAGGAGGGGTCATTGACCCTGGGTTAGGGAGGGGGGGTCACAGACCCTGGGTTAGGGAGTGGGGAGTCACTGACCCTGGGTTAGGGAGGGGGGGTCACTGACCCTGGGTTAGGGAGGGGGTGTCACTGACCCTGGGTTAGGGAGGGTGTGTCACTGACCCTGGGTTAGGGAGGGGGGGGTCACTGACCCTGGGTTAGGGAGGGGGGGTCACTGACCCTGGGTTAGGGAGGGGAGTCACTGACCCTGGGTTAGGGAGGGGGTGTCACTGACCCTGGGTTAGAGAGGGGGGTGTCACTGACCCTGAGTTAGGGAGGGGGGTCACTGACCCTGGGTTAGGTAGGGGGGGTCACTGACCCTGGTTTAGAGAGGGGGGAGTCACTGACCCTGGGTTAGGGAGGGGGGGGTCACTGACCTTGGGTTCGGGAGGGGGGATCACTGACTCTGGGTTAGGGAGGGGGGGTCACTGACCCTGGGTTAGGGAGGGGGGTCACTGACCCTGGGTTAGGGAGGGGAGGTCACTGACCCTGGGTTAGGGAGGGGGGGTCACTGACACTGGGTTAGGGAGGGGGGTCACTGACCCTGTGACCCTGGGTTAGGGGTATATGAGATGGTATGTAATCTCTCTCTCCCTGCTCCCTGCCCTGGGATCATTCACATGTAATGTCCCCAGACAGCACACACCTCAGTAACTGTGTGACTCACCCTGGCCCTGACCATTGAGATGTTAATCAGCACAAGGCTCTCTGACCCACAAACACCTTTCCAGCTCAGGGACCGCCATTTTACACGAGCATTGTAACAATCACTTTTTGCTTTCTCTAGATCTCACAACAAGACTCCCACCCAGAGAATCCACACCCAGGAAAACCAGGTGAAATAATCTCCCTCCGGGAATTCACCTTAGTGAGCTGAGGTCTGGTATCTCAGTGTATCTGTGGGGGGGAGCTGTGTGTCTGTGTGTCTCCCCCCTCCCCCTCTCTGTCCCTCTCTCGCTCCCTCTGTCTCTGCTTCTCCCTCTCTCTCCCTCCTACTCTCTGTCCCCCTCTCTCTCACTCTGTCTCTGCTTCTCTCTCTCTCTCTCTCCACCTCCTTCTCTCTTTCCCTCTCTCTCTCCCTCTGCCTCTGCTTCTCTCTCTCTCTCTCTCTCTCTCTCTCCCTCCCTCTCTCTCTCCCTCTGTCTCTGCTTCTCTCTCTCCCACCCTCTCTCGGTCCATCACTCTCTCTCTCTCTGTCTCTGCTTCTCTCTCTCTCTATCTGTCTCTCTGATGTTTGGCCATTGATTACACAGATCGACTGCTCTCTAATTTAATCTCCCACAACACTGTCCCATCAAACACTCCCAGGGCAGGTAGAGCACGGGGTTAGATACAGAGTAAAGGTCCCTCCACACTGTCCCATCAAACATTCCCAGGGCAAGTACAGGTGGCGAGATACAGTGAAATGCTCTCTTTACACTTTCCCATCAAACATTTCCAGGGCAGGTACAGCACGGGGTTAGATACAGAGTAAAGCTCCCTCTACACTGTCCCATCAAACACTCCCAGGGCAAGTACAGGTGGCGAGATACAGAGAAATGCTCTCTTTACACTTTCCCAGCAACCACTCCCTGGGAAGGTACAGGGGGTTAGATACAGAGAAAAGCTCCCTCTACACTGTCCCATCAAACACTCCCTGGGCAGGTACAGGAGGTTAGATACAGAGTAAAGCTCCCTCTACACTGTCCCACCAAACACTCCCAGGGCAGGTACAGGGGGTTAGATACAGAGTAAAGCTCCCTGTGCACTGTCCCATCAAACACGACCAGGGCACGTACAGCACGGGATAGATACAGAGTAAAGCTCCCTCAACACTGTCCCATCAAACACTCCCAGGGTGGGACAGGGGGTTAGATACAGAGTAAAGCTCCCTCTACACTGTCCCATCAAACAATCCCATGGCAGGTACAGGGGGTTATATACAGAGTAATGCTCCCTCCACACTGTCCCATCAAACACTCCCAGGGCAGGTACAGGGGGTTAGATACAGAGTAAAGCTCCCTCTACACTGTCCCATCAAACACTCCCAGTGCAGGTGCAGGGGGCTAGATACAGAGAAAAGCTCCCTCTACACTGTCCCATCAAACACTCCCAGGGCAGGTACAGGGGGTTAGATACAGAGTAAAGCTTCCTCTACTCTGTCCCATCAAACACTCCCAGGGCAGCTACAAGTGGTTAGATACAGTGACCCTGGGTTAGGGAGGCGGAGTCACTGACCCTGTGTTAGGGAGGGGGGGTCACAGACCCTGGGTTAGGGAGGGGGGGTCATTGACCCTGGGTTAGGGAGGGGGAGTCACTGACCCTGGGTTAGGGAGGGGGGAGTCACTGACCCTGGGTTAGGGAGGGGGGTTCACTGACCCTGGGTTAGGGAGGGGGGGTCACTGACCCTGGGTTAGGGAGGGGGGGTCACTGACCCTGGGTTAGGGAGGGGGGGTCACTGACCCTGGGTTAGGGAGGGGGGGTCACGGACCCTGGGTTAGGGAGGGGGGTCACTGACCCTGGGTTAGGGAGGGGGGGGTCACGGACCCTGGGTTAGGGAGGGGGGGTCACTGACCCTGGGTTAGGGAGGGGGTGGTCACTGACCCTGGATTAGGGAGGGGGGACACTGACCCTGGGTTAGGGAGGGGGGATCACTGACCCTGGGTTAGTGAGGGGGAGTCACTGACCCTGGGTTAGGGAGAGGGGGTCACTGACCCTGGGTTAGGGAGGGGGGTCACTGACCCTGTGACCCTGGGTTAGGGAGGGGGGCTCACTGACCCTGGGTTAGGGAGGGGGGCTCACTGACCCTGGGTTAGGGAAGGCGGTCACTGTCCCTGTGACCCTGGGTTAGGGAGGGGGGGTCACTGACCCTGTGTTAGGGAGGGGGTGGTCATTGACCCTGGGTTAGGGAGGGGGGGTCACTGACCCTGGGTTAGGGAGGCGGGGGGTCATGGACCCTGGTTTAGGGAGGGGGAGTCACTGACCCTGGGTTAGGGAGGGGGGGGTCACTGACCCTGGGTTAGGGAGGGGGGAGTCACTGACCCTGGGTTAGGGAGGGGGGGTCACTGACCCTGGGTTAGAGAGGCGGGGGTCATGGACCCTGGTTTAGAGAGGGGGAGTCACTGACCCTGGGTTAGGGAGGGGGGGGTCACTGACCCTGGGTTAGGTGAGGGGGGAGTCACTGACCCTGGGTTAGGGAGAGGGGGCCACTGACCCTGGGTTAGAGAGGCGGGGTACTGACCCTGGGTTAGTGAGGGGGTGTCACTGACCCTGGGTTAGGGAGGCGGGGTCACTGACCCTGGGTTAGGAAGGGGGGAGTCACTGACCCTCGGTTTATGGAGGGGGTGTGACTGACCCTGGGTTAGGGAGGGGGGTGTCACTGTCCCTGGGTTAAATGAGGGGGGGGTCACTGACCCTGGGTTAGGGCGGGGTGGGGTCACTGACCCTGGGTTGGGGAGGTGGTGTCACTGACCCTGGGTTAGGGCGGGGTGGGGTCACTGACCCTGGGTTAGGGAGGGGGGTCACTGACCTTGGGTTAGGGAGGGGGGGGGTTACTGACCCTGGGTTAGGGAGGGGGGGTCACTTACCCTGGGTTAGGGACGGGGGGTTCACTGACCCTGGATAGGGAGGGGGAGTCACTGACCCTGGGTTACGGAGTGGGGGTCACTGACCCTGGGTTAGGGAGGGGGGAGTCACTGACCCTGGGTTAGGGAGGGGGGTCACTGTCCCTGTGTTAGGGAGGGGGGGGTCACTGACCCTGGGTTAGGGATGGGGGGTCACTGACCCTGGGTTAGGGAGGGGAGGTCACTGACCCTGTGTTAGGGAGGGGAGGTCACTGACCCTGGGTTAGGGAGGGGGGTCACTGACCTTGGGTTAGGGATGGGGGGTCACTGACCCTGGGTTACGGAGGGGGAGTCACTGACTCTGTGTTAGGGAGGGGGGGTCACTGGCCTTGGGTTAGGGATGGGGGTCACTGAACCTGTGTTAAGGAGGGGGGACCCTGACCCTGTGTTAGGGAGGGGCAGGTCACTGACCCTGGGTTAGGGAGGGGCAGGTCACTGACCCTGGGTTAGGGAGGGGGGGTCACTGACCCTGGGTAAGGGAGGGGGAGTCACTGACCCTGGGTTAGGGAGGGGGGGTCACTGACCCTGGGTTAGGGAGGGGGGGTCACTGACCCTGGGTTAAGGAGGGAGAGGTCACTGACCCTGGGTAAGGGAGGGGGAGTCACTGACCCTGGGTTAGGGAGGGGGGGTCACTGACCCTGGGTTACGGAGGGGGGTCACTGACCCTGGGTTAGGGAGGGGGGGTCACTGACCCTGGGTTCGAGAGGGGGGGTCACTGACCCTGGGTTACGGAGTGGGGGTCACTGAACCTGGGTTAGAGAGGGGGGGTCACTGACCCTGGGTTACGGAGTGGGGGTCACTGACCCTGGGTTAGGGAGGGGGGGTCACTGACCCTGGGTTAGGGAGGGGGGTCACTGAACCTGGGTTAGGGAGAGGGTCACTGACCCTGTGTTAGGGAGGGGGGGTCACTGACCCTGGGTTAGAGAGGGGGGGGTCACTGACCCTGTGATCCTGGGTTAGGGAGGGGGGTCACTAACCCTGGGTTAGGGAGGGGGAGTCACTGACCCTGTGTTAGGGAGGGGGAGTCACTGACCCTGTGTTAGGGAGGGGGAGTCACTGACCCTGGGTTTGGGATGGGGGGTCACTGACCCTGGGTTAGGGAGGGGGGAGTCACTGACCCTTGGTTAGGGAGGGGGGAGTCACTGACCCTGGGTTAGGGAGGGGGGAGTCACTGACCCAGGGTTAGGGAGGGAGTGTCACTGACCCTGGGTGAGGGAGGGAGGGTCACTGACCCTGGGTTAGGGAGGCGGGGTCACTGACCCTGGGTTAGGGAGGGAGGGTCACTGACCCTGGGTTAGGGAGGGGGGGTCACTGACCCTGGGTTAGGGAGGGAGGGTCACTGACCCTGGGTTAGGGACGGGGGGTCATTGACCCTGGGTTAGGGAGGGGGGGTCACTGACCCTGTGACCCTGGGTTAGGGATATATGAGATGGTGTGTAATCTCTCTCTCCGTGCTCCCTGCCCTGGGACCATTCGCATGTAAATGTCCCCAGACAGCACACACCTCAGTAACTGTGTGACTCACCCTGACCCTGACCATTGAGATGTTAATCAGCACAAGGCTCTCTGACCCACACACACATTTCCAGCTCAGGGACCGCCATTTTACACTAGCATTGTAACAATCACTTTTTGCTTTCTCTAGTTCTCGCAACAAGACTCCAACCCAGAGAATCCACACCCAGGAAAACCAGGTGAAATAATCTCCCTCCGGGAATTCACCTTAGTGAGCTGAGGTCTGGTATCTCAGTGTATCTGTGGGGGGGAGCTGTCTGTCTCTGTGTGTCCCCCCTCCCCCTCTCTGTCCCTCTCTCGCTCCCTCTGTCTCTGCTTCTCTCTCTCTCTCCCTCCCCCTCTCTGTCCCACTCTCTCTCACTCTGTCTCTGCTTCTCTCTCTCTCTCTCCACCTCCTTCTCTCTTTCCCTCTCTCTCTCCCTCTGTCTCTGCTTCTCTCTCTCTCTCTCTCTCTCTCTCCCTCCCTCTCTCTCTCCCTCCCTCTCTCTCTGCTTCTCTCTCTCCCTCCCTCTCTCTGTCCATCACTCTCTCTCTCTCTGTCTCTGCATCTCTCTCTCTATCTGTCTCTCTGATGCTTGGCCATTGATTACACAGATCGACTGCTCTCTAATTTAACCTCCCACAACACTGTCCCATCAAACACTCCCAGGGCAGGTAGAGCACGAGGTTTGATACAGAGTAAAGCTCCCTCTACACTGTCCCATCAAACACTCCCAGGGCAGGTACAGTGGGGTTAGATACAGAGTAAAGCTCCCTCTACACTGTCCCATCAAACACTCCCAGGGCAGGTACAGGGGGTTAGATACAGAGTAAAGCTCTCTCTACACTGTCCCATCAAACACTCCCAGGGCAGGTACAGGGGGGTTAGATACAGAGTAAAGCTCCCTCTACACTGTCCCATCAAACACTCCCAGGGCAGGTACAGGGGGTTAGATACAGAGTAAAGCTCTCTCTACACTGTCCCATCAAACAGTCCCAGGGCAGGTACAGGGGTTAGATACAGAGTAAAGCTCCCTCTACACTGTCCCATCCAACAATCCCAGGGCAAGTACAGGTGGCGAGATACAGAGAAATGCTCTCTCTACACTGTCCCATCAAACACTCCCAGGTTAGGTACAGGAGGTTAGATACAGAGTAAAGCTCCCTCTACACTGTCCCATCAAACAGTCCCAGGTTAGGTACAAGGGGTTAGATACAGAGTAAAGCTCCCTCTACACTGTCCCATCAAACACTCCCAGGGCAGTTACAGGGGATTAGATACAGAGTAAAAATCGCTCTGCACTGTCCCATCAAACAATCCCAGGGCAAGTACAGGTGGCGAGTTACAGAGTAAAGCTCCCTCTACACTGTCCCATCAAACACTCCCAGGGCAGGGACAGGGGGTTAGATACAGAGTAAAGCTCCCTCCACACTGTCCGATCAAACAATCCCATGGCAGGTACAGGGGGTTATATACAGAGTAAAGCTCCCTCCACACTGTCCCATCAATCACACCCAGGGCAGGTACAGAGGTTTAGATACAGAGTAAAGCTCCCTCTACACTGTCCCATCAAACACTCCCAGGGCATGGAAAGCACAGGGATAGATACAGAGTAAAGCTCCCTCTACACTGTCCCATCAAACACTCCCAGGGCAGGTACAGGGGGTTAGATACAGAGTAAAGCTCCCTCTACACTGTTCCATTAAACACTCCCAGGGCAGGTACAGGGGGTTAGATAGAGTAAAGCTCCCTCTACACTGTCCCATCAAACACTCCCAGGGCAGGTACAGGGGGTTAGATACAGAGTAAAGCTCCCTCTACACTGTACCATCAAACACTCCCAGGGCAGGTACAGGGGTTAGATACAGAGTAAAGCTCCCTCTACACTGTCCCATCAAACACTCCCAGGGCAGGTAAAGCACGGGGTTAGATACAGAGTAAAGCTCCCTCTACACTGTCCCATCAAACACTCCCAGGGCAAGTACAGGGGGTTAGATACAGAGTAAAGCTCCCTCTACACTGTCCCATCAAACACTCCCAGGGCAGGTACAGGGGGTTAGATACAGAGTAAAGCTCCCTCTACACTGACCCATCAAACACTCCCAGGGCAGGTACAGAGGGTTAGATACAGAGTAAAGCTCTCTCTACACTGTCCCATCAAACACTCCCAGGGCAAGTACAGGGGGTTAGATACAGAGTAAAGCTCCCTCTACACAGTCCCATCAAACACTCCCAGGGCAGGTACAGGGGTTAGATACAGAGTAAAGCTCCCTGTGCACTGTCCCATCAAACACTACCAGGGCACGTACAGCAGGGGTTGATACAGAGTAAAGCTCCCTCTACACTGTCCCATCAAACACTCCCAGGGCAGGTAAAGCACGGGGTTAGATACAGAGTAAAGCTCCCTCTACACTGTCCCATCAAACACTCCCAGGGCAGGTACAGGGGGTTAGATACAGAGTAAAGCTCCCTCTACACTGTCCCATCAAACACTCCCAGGGCAGGTACAGAGGGTTAGATACAGAGTAAAGCTCCCTCTACACAGTCCCATCAAACACTCCCAGGGCAGGTACAGGGGTTAGATACAGAGTAAAGCTCCCTGTGCACTGTCCCATCAAACACTACCAGGGCACGTACAGCAGGGGTTGATACAGAGTAAAGCTCCCTCTACACTGTCCCATCAAACAGTCCCAGGTTAGGTACAGGGGGTTAGATACAGAGTAAAGCTCCCTCTACACTGACCCATCAAACACTCCCAGGGCAGGTACAGGGGATTAGATAGAGTAAAAATCGCTCTGCACTGTCCCAGCAAACACTCGCGGGGCAGATACAAGGGGTTAGATACAGAGTAAAGCTCCCTCAACACTGTCCCATCAAACACTCCCAGGGCAGGGACAGGGGGTTAGATACAGAGTAAAGCTCCCTCTACACTGTCCCATCAAACAATCCCATGGCAGGTACAGGGGGTTATATACAGAGTAAAGCTCCCTCCACACTGTCCCATCAATCACACCCAGGGCAGGTACAGGGGGTTAGATACAGATTAAAGCTCCCTCTACACTGTCCCATCAAACACTCCCAGGGCAGGTAAAGCACAGGGTTAGATACAGAGTAAAGCTCCCTCTACACTGTCCCATCAAACACTCCCAGGGCAGGTACAGGGGGTTAGATACAGAGTAAAGCTCCCTCTACACTGTCCCATCAAACACTCCCAGGGCAGGTACAGGGGGTTAGATACAGAATAAAGCTCTCTTTCCATTGATCCATCAAACACTCCCAGGGCAGATACAGCACGGGGTTAGATACAGAGTAAAGCTCCCTCTACACTGTCCCGTCAAACAGTCTCAGGGCAGGTACAGCACGGGGTTAGATACAGAGTAAAGCTCGCTCTGCACTGTCCCATCCACTCTTCAAGGGCAGATACAGGGTGTTAGATACAGAGTAAAGCTACCTCTACACTGTCCCATCAAACACTCCCAGGGCAGGTACAAGGGGTTAGATACAGAGTAAAGCTCCCTCTGCACTGTCCCATCAAACACTCCCAGGGCAGGTACAGGTGGTTAGATACAGGGTAAAGCTGCCTCTACACTGTCCCATCAAACACTCCCAGGGCAGTACAGGGGAATAGATACAGAGTAAAGCTCTCTGTACACTGTCCCATCAAACACTTCCAGGGCAGGTACAGGAGGTTAGATACAGAGTAAAGCTCCCTCTACACTGTCCCATCAAACACTCCCAGGGCAGGTACAGGGGGTTAGATACAGAGTAAAGCTCCCTCGGCACTGTCCCATCAAACACTCCCAGGGCAGGTACAGCATGGGGTCAGATACCGAGTAAAGCTCCCTCTACACTGTCCCTTCAAACACTCCCAGGGCAGGGACAGGCTGGTTAGATACAGAGTAAATCTCCCTCTACACTGTCCCATCAAACATTCCCAGGGCAGCTACAGGGGGTTAGATACAGAGTAAAGCTCTCTCTCACACTGTCCCATCCCACACTCACAGGGCAGGTACAGGGGGTTAGGTATCGAGTAAACTCCCTCGACACTGTCACATCAAACACTCCCAGGGCAGGTACAGCATGGGTTTAGATATAGAGTAAAGTTCCCTCTGCACTGTCCCATCAAACACTCCCAGGGCAATACAGCATGGGGTTAGATACAGAGTAAAGCTCCCTCTGCACTGTCCCATCAAACACTTCAAGGGCAGATACAGGGGGTTAGATTCAGAGTAAAGCTCCCTCTACACTGTCCCATCAAACACTCCCAGGACAGGTACAGGGAGTTAGATACAGAGTAAAGCTCCCTCTACACTGTCCCATCAAACACTCCCAGGGCAGGTACAGGGGGTTAGATACAGAGTAAAGCTCCCTCTACACTGTCCCATCAAACACTCCCAGGGCAGGTACAGGGGGTTAGATACAGAATAAAGCTCTCTTTCCATTGATCCATCAAACACTCCCAGGGCAGATACAGCACGGGGTTAGATACAGAGTAAAGCTCCCTCTACACTGTCCCGTCAAACAGTCTCAGGGCAGGTACAGCACGGGGTTAGATACAGAGTAAAGCTCGCTCTGCACTGTCCCATCCACTCTTCAAGGGCAGATACAGGGTGTTAGATACAGAGTAAAGCTACCTCTACACTGTCCCATCAAACACTCCCAGGGCAGGTACAAGGGGTTAGATACAGAGTAAAGCTCCCTCTGCACTGTCCCATCAAACACTCCCAGGGCAGGTACAGGTGGTTAGATACAGGGTAAAGCTGCCTCTACACTGTCCCATCAAACACTCCCAGGGCAGTACAGGGGAATAGATACAGAGTAAAGCTCTCTGTACACTGTCCCATCAAACACTTCCAGGGCAGGTACAGGAGGTTAGATACAGAGTAAAGCTCCCTCTACACTGTCCCATCAAACACTCCCAGGGCAGGTACAGGGGGTCAGATACAGAGTAAAGCTCCCTCGGCACTGTCCCATCAAACACTCCCAGGGCAGGTACAGCATGGGGTCAGATACCGAGTAAAGCTCCCTCTACACTGTCCCTTCAAACACTCCCAGGGCAGGGACAGGCTGGTTAGATACAGAGTAAATCTCCCTCTACACTGTCCCATCAAACATTCCCAGGGCAGCTACAGGGGGTTAGATACAGAGTAAAGCTCTCTCTCACACTGTCCCATCAAACACTCACAGGGCAGGTACAGGGGGTTAGGTATCGAGTAAGCTCCCTCGACACTGTCACATCAAACACTCCCAGGGCAGGTACAGCATGGGTTTAGATATAGAGTAAAGTTCCCTCTGCACTGTCCCATCAAACACTCCCAGGGCAATACAGCATGGGGTTAGATACAGAGTAAAGCTCCCTCTGCACTGTCCCATCAAACACTTCAAGGGCAGATACAGGGGGTTAGATTCAGAGTAAAGCTCCCTCTACACTGTCCCATCAAACACTCCCAGGACAGGTACAGGGAGTTAGATATAGAGTAAAACTCCCTCTACACTGTCCCATCAAAGTCTCCCAGGGCAGGTACAGGGGGTTAGATACAGAATAAAACTCCCTTTGCACTGTCCCATCAAACACTCCCAGGGCAGGTACAGGGGGTTAGATACAGAGTAAAGCTGCCTCTACACTTTCCCATCAAACACTCCCGGGGCAGGTACAGGGGGTTAGATACAGATTAAAGCTCCCTCTACACTGTCCCATCAAACACTCCCAGGGCAGGTACAGGGGGTTAGATACAGAGTAAAGCTCCCTCTACACTGTCCCATCAAACACTCCCAGGGCAGGTACAGATGGTTCGATACGGAGTAAAGCTCCCTCTACACTGTCCCATCAAACACTCCCGGGGCAGGTACAGCACGGGGTTAGATACGGAGATATGAACATAAGAAATAGGAGCAGGAGTAGTCCATACGGCCCCTCGAGCCTGCTCCACCATTTAATATGATCATCGCTGATCCGATCATGGACTCAGGTCCACTTCCCTGCCCACTCCCCATAAACCCTTATCCCTTATCGGTTAAGGAACTGTCTATCTGTGTCTTAAATATATTCAATGTCCCGGCTTCCACAGCTCTCTGAGGCAGTGAATTCCACAGATGTACAACACTCTGAGAGAAGAAATTCCTCCTCATCTCAGTTTTAAATGGGCGGCCCTTTATTCTAAGACCATGCTCCCTAGTTCTTGTCCCCCACATCAGTGGAAACATCCTCTCTGTATCCACCTTGTCAAGGCCCCTCATTATCTTATCCGTTTCGTTAGTTAGTTACCTGCGATCTGATAGTTAATTACATTTGGAGAGAGCACCTCTCTGTCTCTCTGTCTCACTCCCTCTTCCTCTCTTTCTATCTCTCCCATTCTGTCTCGCTTCCTCTCTCTCCCTCTGTCTCTGTCCCTCTCTCTCTCCCTCTCTCCCACTCTGTATCGCTTCATCGCTCACTCTCTCTCCCTCTCTCTTTCTTGCCCTCTCTCTCCCTCTCTCTCTATTGTTCTCCCTGTCTCTCTATCTCTCTCCGTCTCGCTCTGTCTCGCTCTCTTTCTCACACTGTATATCTCCCTCTTTCTCCCTCTCTCTCTTTCTCTCTCTGTTCCTCTCTCTCTTAATCTCTGTCTCGCTTTCGCACTCTCTCTCTGTCTCTCTCTCTCTCTCACTGTCTCTCTATCTCTCTGTCTCTCAATCCCTGTCCCTCTCTCGCGCTCTCACGTTCTATCTCTCTCTGTGTGTCTCTCTCACTGTCTTTCTCTCTCTTTGTCCCTCACTTTCTCTCGATCTGTATCTCTCTCTCTCTCTCTCTCATTACCTGTCTCTCTCTCGCTCTGTCTCTGTCTCTCTCAACCTCTCTATCTCCGTATCTCTCTCTCTACTCTCCCTCTCTCTCTCTCTCTCTACTCTCTCTCTCTCTCTCTGTCTCTCTCTCTCTGTCTCGCTCAGTCTCTCAGACTCTGTAACAAGAGACGTGGTATAAAATGGTCGCCACGCATTTCATGTAAAATGGCTGCTCAATTTCACCCAAACTAATCCCACTGCCCCGCTCTCTCCCCATAGCCCTGTATCAATCCACAAACTAATCCCACTGCCCCGCTCTCTCCCCATAGCCCTGTATCAATCCCCAAACTAATCCCACTGCCCCGCTCTCTCCCCATAGTCCTGTATCAATCCCCAAACTAATCCCACTGCCCCGCTCTCTCCCCACAATCCTGTATCAATCTCCAAACTAGTCCCACTGCCCCGCTCTCTCCCCATCGTCCTGTATCAATCCCCAAACTAATCCCACTGCCCCGCTCTCTCCCCATAGTCCTGTATCAATTCCCAAACTAATCCCACTGCCCCGCTCTCTCCCCATAGTCCTGTATCAATCCCCAAACTAATCCCACTGCCCCGCTCTCTCCCCAGAGTCCTGTATCAATCCCCAAACTAATCGCACTGCCCCGCTCTCTCCCCATAGTCCTGTATCAATCCCAAACTAATCTCACTACCCCGCTCCCTCCTCATAGTCCTGTATCAATCCTCAAACTAATCCCACTGCCCCGCTCTCTCCCTATAGTCCTGTATCAATCCCCAAACTAATCCCACTGCCCCGCTCTCTCCCCATAGTCCTGTATCAATCTCCAAACTAATCTCACTGCCCCGCTCTCTCCCCATAGTCCTGTATCAATCCCCAAACTTATGCCACTGCCCCGCTCTCTCCTCGTAGTCCTGTATCAATCCCCAAACTAATCTCACTGCCCCGCTCTCTCCCCATAGTCTTGTATCAATCCCCAAACTAATCTCACTGCCCCGCTCTCTCCCCATTGTCCTGTATCAATCTCCAAACTAATCCCACTGCCCCGCTCTCTCCCCATAGCCCTGTATCAATCCCCAAACTAATTCCACTGTCCCGCTCTCTCCCCGTAGCCCTGTATCAATCCCCAAACTAATCCCACTGCCCCGCTCTCTCCCCGTAGTCCTGTATCAATCCCCAAACTAATCCCACTGCCCCGCTCTCTCCCCGTAGGCCTGTATCAATACCCAAACTAATCCCACTGCCCCGCTCTCTCTCCATAGTCCTGTATCAATCCCCAAACTAATCCCACTGCCCCGCTCTCTCCCCATAGTCCTGTATCAATCCCCAAACTAATCCCACTGCCCCGCTCTCTCCCCATAGTCCTGTATCAATCCCCAAACTAATCCCACTGCCCCGCTCTCTCTCCATAGCCCTGTATCAATCCCCAAACTAATCCCACTGCCCTGCTCTCTCCCCGTAGCCCTGTATCAATCCCAGAATCTATACAGAGATAGAGAGAAACACACACACACTAATACGCTCTATCTCTGTCTCACTCGATCTCTCTCTTCTATCACCCTCTCTGTCTCTCTCCCTCTCTCTCTTTCACTCTCTGTGTCTCTCTGTCTGTCTGTCTCCCTCCCTGTTTCTTTCTCTCTCCCTCTCGCTCTCTCTTGCTGTCTCTCTGTCTCTGTCCCTCTCGCTCTACTTCTGTCTCTCTCACTCTCTCTCTCTCTGTTCCTCTCTCTCTCTTTCACTCTGTCCCTCTCTCTCTGTCTCTCTCTCTCTCTCCCACTCTCTGTCCCTCTCTCTCACTGTGTCTTTCTCTTTCTCTCTCTCTGTCCCACTCTCTGTTCCTCTTGCTCTCTCTCACACTCTCTCTCCCTCTCTCTCTGTCTCTCTATCTCTCTCTGTCTCTCTATCTCTCTCTGTCTCTCTCTCCTTCTGTCTCTCACTCTGTCTCTGTATTTCTGTCTCTCCCTCTCTCTCTCTCTCTCTCTCTTTATCTCTCTCTCACTCTCTCTCTCACTGTCTCCCTCTCTCTCTCTCTGTCTGTCTCCCTCTTGCTTTCTCTCTCTATCCCTCTCTTTCTCTTTGTCTCGCTCTTTCTCTGACACTCTCTGTCTCTCTCTCTCTGTCACACTCACTCTTTGTCTATCTCAGTATTGTTTTCACTCTGTCTCTCTCTCTCTCGCTCTGTCTCTCTCTCTCTCCGTCTCTGTCTTTGTCTCTCTCTCTGTCTCTCCTGTCTATTGCTATCTCTCTCTCGCTCTCTCTGTCTCTCTATCGGTCTCTCTCTCTCTCTGTTTCTCTCTATCCCTTTCTTTCTCTATCCCTCTCCCTCTCTCTGTCCCTCACTATGTGTCTCTCTCTCTTTGTCTCTCTCTGTCTCGCTCCCTCTCTCTCTCCTGTCTCTTTCCATCTCTCTCTCGCTCTCTCTCTCTCCCACTATCTCTGTCTCTCTATCTGTCTCTCTCTCTCTCTGTTTCTTCCTCTCTCTCTCTGTCTATCCTACTCTCTCTCAATCCATCTCTCTTCCTATCCCTCTCTCTCACTCTCCCTCTCTGTCTCCCTCTAACTCTGTCTTTCTCTTTCTGTCTCTTTGACTCTCTCTCTTTCTCCCTCTCTGTCTCTCTCCCTGTCTGTATCTCCCTCTCTGTGTCTCTTTCTGTCTCTCTCTCTCTCTGACTCTCTCTCCCTGTCTCTGTGACTCTCCCTCTCTGTCTCTCTCTGTCTGTATGTCTGTCTCTTTCTCTGTATATCTCTCCCACTCTCTCTCTCTCTGTCTCTCTCTCTTTCAGTCTCTCTGTATATCTCTCCCTCTCTCTCTCGCTGTCTCTCTCAAGCTCTCCCAGAACCACAATGACAACGCACACACCGATCTTCAGTCATCCATTTTACATTTGTTAATGGTCGCCATTTGATGTTAACACTGGGAGATTGATTACAGAGACCGACTACTCTCTAATTTAAAATTAGCTGCTTAAAGGTGTACCTGCCCTGGGATTATTTGATGGGACAGTGTAGAGGGAGCTTTTCTCTGTATCTTGCCCCCTGTACCTGCCCTGGGAGTGTTTGATGGGACAATGTAGAGGGAGCTTTACTCTGTATCTAATTCGTGCTGCACCTGCCCTGGGAGTGTTTGTTGGGTCAGTGTGGAGGGAGCTTTACTCTGTATCTAACCCCCTGTACCTGCCCTGGGAGTGGTTCATGGGACAGTGTAGAGGGAGCTTTACTCTGTATCTAACCCCCTGTACCTGTCCTGGGAGTGTTTGATTGGACAGTGAAGAGGGAGCTTTACTCTGTATCTAACCCCGTGCTGTACCTGCTCTGGGAGTGTTTGATGGGACAGTTTATATAGAGGTTTATTCAGTATCTAACCCCCTGTACCTGCTCTGGGAGTGTTTGATGGGACAGTTTAGAGGGAGCTTTACTCTGTATCTAACCCCGTGCTGTACCTGCCCTGGGAGAGTTTGATGGGACAGTGTAGAGGCAGCTTTACTCTGTATCTAACCCCCTGTACCTGCCCTGGGAGTGTTTGATGGGACAGTATAGAGAGAGCTTTACTCTGTATCTAACCACGTGCTGTACCTGCCCTGGGAGTGTTTGAAGGGACAGTGTAGAGGGAGCTTTACTCTGTATCTAACCCCGTGCTGTACCTGCCCTGGGAGAGTTTGATGGAACAGTGTAGAGGGAGCTTTACTCTGTATCTAACCCCCTGTACCTGTTCTTGGAGTGCTTGATGGGACAGTGTAGAGGGAGCTTTCCTCTGTATCTAACCGCCTGTACCTGCTCTGGGAGTGTTTGATGGGACAGTGTAGAGGGAGCTTTACTCTGTATCTAACCCCGTGCTGTAGCTGCCCTGGGAGTGTTTGATGGGAGGATATCTTCGCTGGGCAGGAAATAGAGAAGCAAGTTTTGTTGGTTTGAATAAGGTGTAAATTCGACTGTGTCGCCCCTCACAGATACACAGGATTGAATCTGTTTAACATCAATGCCCTGAAAGAATGACATGATGTGACCAACTTCAAACTCTTCAAACACATGAAGGACCCAGAGACTGGGACCAATACACAAAGCCCCGAGCCCAGGCCGGTAAACCAGGTTTGTTCACAGATCACCCAGACACGTGTCCTGGTGTAAAATGGTCACCACGCATCTCATGTAAAATGGGTGCTCAATTTCACCCAAACTAATCCCACTGCCCCGCTCTCTCCCCATAGTCCAGTATCAATCCCCAAACTAATCCCACTGCCCTGCTCTCTCCCCATACGTCTGTATCAATCCCAAACTAATCCCACTGCCCCGCTCTCTCCCCATAGCCCTGTATCAATCCCCAAACTAATCCCACTGCCCCGCTCTCTCCCCATAGTCCTGTATCAATCCCCAAACTAATCCCACTGCCCCACTCTCTCCTCATAGTCCTGTATCAATCCCCAAACTAATCCCACTGCCCCGCTCTCTCCCCATAGTCCTGTATCAATCCCCAAACTAATCCCACTGCCCCGCTCTCTCCCCATAGTCCTGTATAAATCCCCAAGCTAATCCCACTGCCCCGCTCTCTCCCCATAGTCCTTTATCAATCCCAAACTAATCCCACTGCCCCGCGCTCTCCCCATAGTCCTGTATCAATCCCCAAACTAATCCCACTGCCCCCTCTCTCCCCATATTCCTGTATCAATCCCCAAACTAATCCCACTGTCCCGCTCTCTCCTCATAGCCCTGTATCAATCCCCAAACTAATCCCACTGCACAGCTCTCTCCCCATAGTCCTGTATCAATCCCCAAACTAATCCCACTGCCCCGCTCTATCCCCTTAGTCCTGTTTCAATCCCCAAATTAATCCCACTGACCCGCTCTCTCCCCATAGCCCTGAATCAATCCCCAAACTAATCCCACTGCCCCGCTCTCTCCCCATAGTCCTGTATCAATCCCCAAACTAATCCCACTGCCCCGCTCTCTCCCCATAGTCCTGTATCAATCCCGAAACTAATCCCACTGTCCCGCTCTCTCCTCATAGCCCTGTATCAATCCCCAAACTAATCCCACTGCCCCGCTCTCTCCCCATAGCCCTGAATCAATCCCCAAACTAATCCCACTGCCCCGCTCTCTTCCCATAGACCTGTATCAATCCCAAACTAATCCCACTACCACGCTCTCTCCCCATAGTCCTGCATCAATCCCCAAACTAATCCCACTGCCCCGCTCTCTCCCCATCGTCCTGTATCAATCCTCAAACTCATCCCACTGCCCCGATCTCTCCCCATAGTCCTGTTTCAATCCCCAAACTAATCCCACTGCCCCGCTCTCTCCCCATAGTCCTGTATCAATCCCCAAACTAATCCCACTGCCCCCTCTCTCCCCATATTCCTGTATCAATCCCCAAACTAATCCCACTGTCCCGCTCTCTCCTCATAGCCCTGTATCAATCCCCAAACTAATCCCACTGCACAGCTCTCTCCCCATAGTCCTGTATCAATCCCCAAACTAATCCCACTGCCCCGCTCTATCCCCTTAGTCCTGTATCAATCCCCAAATTAATCCCACTGCCCCGCTCTCTCCCCATAGCCCTGAATCAATCCCCAAACTAATCCCACTGCCCCGCTCACTCCCCATAGTCCTGTATCAATCCCCAAACTAATCCCACTGCCCCGCTCTCTCCCCATAGTCCTGTATCAATCCCGAAACTAATCCCACTGTCCCGCTCTCTCCTCATAGCCCTGTATCAATCCCCAAACTAATCCCACTGCCCCGCTCTCTCCCCATAGCCCTGAATCAATCCCCAAACTAATCCCACTGCCCCGCTCTCTTCCCATAGACCTGTATCAATCCCAAACTAATCCCACTACCACGCTCTCTCCCCATAGTCCTGCATCAATCCCCAAACTAATCCCACTGCCCCGCTCTCTCCCCATCGTCCTGTATCAATCCTCAAACTCATCCCACTGCCCCGATCTCTCCCCATAGTCCTGTTTCAATCCCCAAACTAATCCCACTGCCCCGCTCTCTCCCCATAGTCCTGTATCAATCCCCAAACTAATCCAACTGCCCCGCTCTCTCCCCGTAGCCCTGTATCACTCCCAGAATCTATACAGAGAGACAGATATCGAGAGAGACACACACACAAATATTCTCTCTCTTTCTCTCTCTCTCCCTCTCTCTGTCTATCTCTCTCTACAATCTCGCTGTCTCTCTGTCTCTCTGTCTCTCAGTTTCTGTCTCTCTCTCGCGCTCTCATGTTCTGTCTCTCTCTCCCTCTCTGTCTCTCCCTGTCTCTCTCTCACTCTGTCTTTCTCTCTCTTTGTCTCCCACTTTTTCTCTATCTGTATCTCTCTCTATCTCTCTCTCTCGCTCTCACTACCTGTCTCTCTCCCTCGCTCTGTCTAGGTCTCTCTCTCCCTCTCTCTCTCCGTCTCTCTCTCTATCATCTCTCTCTCTCTCTCTGTGTCTCTCTGTCTCGCTCAGTCTCTCGGACTCTGCAACAAGAGACCTGGTGTAAAATGGTCACCACGCATGTCATGTAAAATGGCTGCTCAATCTCACACAAACTAATCCCACTGCCCCGCTCTCTCCCCATAGCCCTGTATCAATCGCTAAACTAATCCCACTGCCCCGCTCTCTCTCCATAGTCCTGTATCAATCCCCAAACTAATCCCACTGCCCTGCACCCTCCCCATAGGCCTGTATCAATCCCCAAACTAATCCCACTGCCCCGCTCTCTCTCCATAGACCTGTATCAATCCCAAACTAATCCCACTGCCACGCTCTCTCCCCATAGGCCTGTATAAATCCCAAGCTAATCCAACTGCCCTGCTCTCTCCCCATAGACCTGTATCAATCCCCAAACTAATCCCACTGCCCCGCTCTCTCCCCATAGTCCTGTATCAATCCCCAAACTAATCCCACTGCCCCGCTCTCTCTCCATAGTCCTGTATCAATCCCAAACTAATCCCACTGCCCCGCTCTCTTCCCATAGCCCTGAATCAATCCCCAAACTAATCCCACTGCCGCGCTCTCTCCCCATAGTCCTGTATCAATCCCAAACTAATCCCACTGCCCCGCTCTCTCCCCATAGTCCTGTATCAATCCCAAACTAATCCCACTGTCCCGCTCTCTCCCCATAGTCCTGTATCAATCCCCAAACTAATCCCACTGCCCCGATCTCTCCCCATAGCCCTGTATCAATCCCCAAACTAATCCCACTGCCCCGCTCTCTTCCCATAGTCCTGTATCAATCCCCAAAAAATCCCACTGCCCCGCTCTCTCCCCATAGTCCTGTATCAATCCCAAACTAATCCCACTGCCCCGCTCTCTTCCCATAGTCCTGTATCAATCCCCAAACTAATCCCACTGCCCCGCTCTCTCCACGTAGCCCTGTATCACTCCCAGAATCTATAGAGAGAGACAGATATCGAGAGAGACACACACACAAATACTCTCTCTCTTTCTCTCTCTCTCTCTCTCTCTGTCCATCTCTCTCTACTCTCTCGCTCTCTCTGTCTCTCTGTCTCTCAGTTTCTGTCTCTCTCTCGCGCTCTCATTTTCTGTCTCTCTCTCACTCTGTCTCTCCCTGTCTCTCTCTCACTCTGTCTTTCTCTCTCTTTGTCTCTCACTTTTTCTCTATCTGTATCTCTCTCTATCTCTCTCTCTCGCTCTCACTACCTTTCTCTCTCCCTCGCTCTGTCTCGGTCTCTCTCTCCCTCTCTCTCTCCGTCTCTCTCTCTATCATCTCTCCCTCTCTCTCTCTCTCTCTCTGTCTCCCTCAGTCTCTCGGACTCTGCAACAAGAGACCTGGTGTAAAATGGTCACCACGCATTTCATGTAAAATGGCTGCTCAATCTCACACAAACTAATCCCACTGCCCCGCTCTCTCCCCATAGTCCTGTATCAATCCCTAAACTAATCCCACTGCCCTGCTCCCTCCCCATAGGCCTGTATCAATCCCCAAACTAATCCCACTGCCCCTCTCTCTCCCTATAGCCCTGTATCAATCCCTAAACTATTCCCACTGCCCCGCTCTCTCCCCATAGCCCTGAATCAATCCCCAAACTAATCCCACTGCCCCGCTCTCTTCCCATAGACCTGTATCAATCCCAAACTAATCCCACTACCACGCTCTCTCCCCATAGTCCTGCATCAATCCCCAAACTAATCCCACTGCCCCGCTCTCTCCCCATAGTCCTGTATCAATCCTCAAACTCATCCCACTGCCCCGATCTCTCCCCATAGTCCTGTTTCAATCCCCAAACTAATCCCACTGCCTCGCTCTCTCCCCATAGTCCTGTATCAATCCCCAAACTAATCCAACTGCCCCGCTCTCTCCCCGTAGCCCTGTATCACTCCCAGAATCTATACAGAGAGACAGATATCGAGAGAGACACACACACAAATATTCTCTCTCTTTCTCTCTCTCTCCCTCTCTCTGTCTATCTCTCTCTACTCTCTCGCTGTCTCTCTGTCTCTCTGTCTCTCAGTTTCTGTCTCTCTCTCGCGCTCTCATGTTCTGTCTCTCTCTCTCTCTGTCTCTCCCTGTCTCTCTCTCACTCTGTCTTTCTCTCTCTTTGTCTCCCACTTTTTCTCTATCTGTATCTCTCTCTATCTCTCTCTCTCGCTCTCACTACCTGTCTCTCTCCCTCGCTCTGTCTAGGTCTCTCTCTCCCTCTCTCTCCGTCTCTCTCTCTCTATCATCTCTCTCTCTCTCTCTGTGTCTCTCTGTCTCCCTCAGTCTCTCGGACTCTGCAACAAGAGACCTGGTGTAAAATGGTCACCACGCATTTCATGTAAAATGGCTGCTCAATCTCACACGAACTAATCCCACTGCCCCGCTCTCTCCCCATAGCCCTGTATCAATAGCTAAACTATTCCCACTGCCCCGCTCTCTCCCCATAGTCCTGTATCAATCCCCAAACTAATCCCACTGCCCTGCTCCCTCCCCATAGGCCTGTATCAATCCCCAAACTAATCCCACTGCCCCGCTCTCTCTCCATAGACCTGTATCAATCCCAAACTAATCCCACTGCCCCGCTCTCTCCCCATAGGCCTGTATCAATCCCAAACTAATCCCACTGCCCTGCTCTCTCCCCATAGACCTGTATCAATCCCAAACTAATCCCACTGCCCCGCTCCCTCCCCATAGCCCTGTATCAATCCCCAAACTAATCCCACTGCCCCGCTCTCTCCCCATAGTCCTGCATCAATCCCGAAACTAATCCCACTGCCCGGCTCTCTCTCCATAGTCCTGTATCAATCCCAAACTAATCCCACTGCCCCGCTCTCTTCCCATAGCCCTGAATCAATGCCCAAACTAATCCCACTGCTGCGCTCTCTCCCCATAGTCCTGTATCAATCCCAAACTAATCCCACTGCCCCGCTCTCTCCCCATAGTCCTGTATCAATCCCAACTTATCCCACTGTCCCGCTCTCTCCCCATAGTCCTGTATCAATCCCCAAACTAATCCCACTGCCCCGATCTCTCCCCATAGCCCTGTATCAATCCCCAAACTAATCCCACTGCCCCGCTCTCTTCCCATAGTCCTGTATCAATCCCCAAACTAATCCCACTGCCCCGCTCTCTCCCCATAGTCCTGTATCAATCCCAAACTAATCCCACTGCCCCGCTCTCTTCCCATAGTCCTGTATCAATCCCCAAACTAATCCCACTGCCCCGCTCTCTCCCCATAGTCCTGTATCAATCCCCAAACTAATCCCACTGCCCCGCTCTCTCCTCAAAGCCCTGTATCAATCCCCAAACTAATCCCACTGCCCCGCTCTCTCCCCATAGCCCTGAATCAATCCCCAAACTAATCCCACTGCCCCGCTCTCTTCCCATAGACCTGTATCAATCCCAAACTAATCCCACTACCACGCTCTCTCCCCATAGTCCTGCATCAATCCCCAAACTAATCCCACTGCCCCGCTCTCTCCCCATAGTCCTGTATCAATCCTCAAACTCATCCCACTGCCCCGATCTCTCCCCATAGTCCTGTTTCAATCCCCAAACTAATCCCACTGCCCCGCTCTCTCCCCATAGTCCTGTATCAATCCCCAAACTAATCCAATTGCCCCGCTCTCTCCCCGTAGCCCTGTATCACTCCCAGAATCTATACAGAGAGACAGATATCGAGAGAGACACACACACAAATATTCTCTCTCTTTCTCTCTCTCTCCCAATCTCTGTCTATCTCTCTCGACTCTCTCGCTGTCTCTCTGTCTCTCTGTCTCTCAGTTTCTGTCTCTCTCTCGCGCTCTCATGTTCTCTCTCTCTCTCTCTCTGTCTCTCCCTGTCTCTCTCTCACTCTGTCTTTCTCTCTCTTTGTCTCCCACTTTTTCTCTATCTGTATCTCTCTCTATCTCTCTCTCTCGCTCTCACTACCTGTCTCTCTCCCTCGCTCTGTCTAGGTCTCTCTCTCCCTCTCTCTCTCCGTCTCTCTCTCTATCATCTCTCTCTCTCTCTCTGTGTCTCTCTGTCTCCCTCAGTCTCTCGGACTCTGCAACAAGAGACCTGGTGTAAAATGGTCACCACGCATTTCATGTAAAATGGCTGCTCAATCTCACACAAACTAATCCCACTGCCCCGCTCTCTCCCCATAGCCCTGTATCAATCGCTAAACTAATCCCACTGCCCCGCTCTCTCCCCATAGTCCTGTATCAATCCCCAAACTAATCCCACTGCCCTGCTCCCTCCCCATAGGCCTGTATCAATCTCCAAACTAATCCCACAGCCCCGCTCTCTCTCCATAGACCTGTATCAATCCCAAACTAATCCAACTGCCCCGCTCTCTCCCCATAGGCCTGTATCAATCCCAAACTAATCCCACTGCCCTGCTCTCTCCCCATCGACCTGTATCAATCCCAAACTAATCCCACTGCCCCGCTCCCTCCCCATAGCCCTGTATCAATCCCCAAACTAATCCCACTGCCCCGCTCTCTCCCCATAGTCCTGCATCAATCCCCAAACTAATCCCACTGCCCCGCTCTCTCTCCATAGTCCTGTATCAATCCCAAACTAATCCCACTGCCCCGCTCTCTTCCCATAGCCCTGAATCAATCCCCAAACTAATCCCACTGCCGCGCTCTCTCCCCATAGTCCTGTATCAATCCCAAACTAATCCCACTGCCCCGCTCTCTCCCCATAGTCCTGTATCAATCCCAAACTAATCCCACTGTCCCGCTCTCTCCCCATAGTCCTGTATCAATCCCCAAACTAATCCCACTGCCCCGATCTCTCCCCATAGCCCTGTATCAATCCCCAAACTAATCCCACTGCCCCGCTCTCTTCCCATAGTCCTGTATCAATCCCCAAACTAATCCCACTGCCCCGCTCTCTCCCCATAGTCCTGTATCAATCCCAAATTAATCCCACTGCCCCGCTCTCTTCCCATAGTCCTGTATCAATCCCCAAACTAATCCCACTGCCCCGCTCTCTCCCCGTAGCCCTGTATCACTCCCAGAATCTATACAGAGAGACAGATATCGAGAGAGACACACACACAAATACTCTCTCTCTTTCTCTCTCTCTCGCTCTCTCTGTCCATCTCTCTCTACTCTCTCGCTCTCTCTGTCTCTCTGTCTCTCAGTTTCTGTCTCTCTCTCGCGCTCTCATGTTCTGTCTCTCTCTCACTCTGTCTCTCCCTGTCTCTCTCTCACTCTGTCTTTCTCTCTCTTTGTCTCTCACTTTTTCTCTATCTGTATCTCTCTCTATCTCTCTCTCTCGCTCTCACTACCTGTCTCTCTCCCTCGCTCTGTCTCGGTCTCTCTCTCCCTCTCTCTCTCCGTCTCTCTCTCTATCATCTCTCCCTCTCTCTCTCTCTCTCTCTGTCTCCCTCAGTCTCTCGGACTCTGCAACAAGAGACCTGGTGTAAAATGGTCACCACGCATTTCATGTAAAATGGCTGCTCAATCTCACACAAACTAATCCCACTGCCCCGCTCTCTCCCCATAGTCCTGTATCAATCCCAAAACTAATCCCATTGCCCTGCTCCCTCCCCATAGGCCTGTATCAATCCCCAAACTAATCCCACTGCCCCTCTCTCTCCCTATAGCCCTGTATCAATCCCTAAACTAATCCCACTGCCCCGCTCTCTCCCCATAGTCCTGAATCAATCCCCAAACTAATCCCACTGCCCCGCTCTCCCCATAGACCTGTATCAATCCCTAACCTAATCCCACTGCCCCGCTCTCTCCCCATAGCCCTGTATAAATCCCTAAACTATTCCCACTGCCCCGCTCTCTCCCCATAGTCCTGAATCAATCCCCAAACTAATCCCACTGCCCCGCTCTCTCCCCATAGACCTGTATCAATCCCCAAACTAATCCCACTGCCCCGCTCTCTCCCCATAGCCCTGTATCAATCCCCAAACTAATCCCACTGCCCCTCTCTCTCTCCATAATCCTGTATCAATCCCCAAACTAATCCCACTGCCCCGCTCTCTCCCCATAGGCCTGTATCAATCCCCAAACTAATCCCACTGCCCCTCTCTCTCCCTATAGCCCTGTATCAATCCGAAAGTAATCCCACTGCCTCTCTCATAGAAACATAGAAACATAGAAACATAGAAAATATGTGCAGGAATAGGCCATTCGGCCCTTCTAGCCTGCACCGCCATTCAATGAGTTCATGGCTGAACATTCAACTTCAGTACCCCATTCCTGCTTTCTCGCCATACCCCTTGATCCCCTTGTAGTAAGGACCTCATCTAACTCCTTTTTGAATATATTTAGTGAATTGGCCTCAACAACTTTCTGTGGTAGAGAATTCCACAGGTTCACCACTCACTGGGTGAAGAAGTTGCTCCGCATCTCGGTCCTAAATGGCTTACCCCTTATCCTTAGACTGTGACCTCTGGTTCTGGACTTCCCCAACATTGGGAACATTCTTCCTGCATCTAACCTGTCTAACCCCGTCAGAATTTTAAACGTTTCTATGAGGTCCCCTCTCATTCTTCTGAACTCCAGTGAATACAAGCCCAGTTGATCCAGTCTTTCTTGATAGGTCAGTCCCGCCTTCCCGGGAATCAGTCTGGTGAACCTTCGCTGCACTCCCTCAATAGCAAAAATGTCCTTCCTCAGGTTAGGAGACCAAAACTGTACACGATACTCCAGATTTGGCCTCACCAATGCCCTGTACAACTGTAGCAACACCTCCCTGCCCCCTGTACTCAAATCCCCTCGCTATGAAGGCCAACATGCCATTTGCTTTCTTAACCGCCTGCTGTACCTGCATGCCAACCTTCAATGACTGATGTACCATGACACCCAGGTCTCTTTGCACCTCCCCTTTTCCTAATCTGTCACCATTCAGATAATAGTCTGTCTCTCTGTTTTTACCACCAAAGTGGATAACCTCACATTTATCCACATTATACTTCATCTGCCATGCATTTGCCCACTCACCTAACCTATCCAAGTCGCTCTGCAGCCTCACAGCATCCTCCTCGCAGCTCAAACTGCCACCCAACTTAGTGTCATCCGCAAATTTGGAGATACTACATTTAATCCCCTCATCTAAATCATTAATGTACAGTGTGAACAGCTGGGGCCCCAGCACAGAACCTTGCGGTACCCCACTAGTCACTGCCTGCCATTCTGAAAAGTACCCCTTTACTCCTACTCTTTGCTTCCTGTCTGACAACCAGTTCTCAATCCATGTCAGTACACTAACCCCAATCCCATGTGCTCTAACTTTGCACATCAATCTCTTGTGTGGGACCTTGTCGAACGCCTTCTGAAAGTCGAAATATACCACATCAACTGGTTCTCCCTTATCCACTCTACTGGAAACATCCTCAAAAAATTCCAGAAGATTTGTCAAGCATGATTTCCCTTTCACAAATCCATGCTGACTTGGACATATCATGTCACCTCTTTCCAAATGCACTGCTATGACATCCTTAATAATTGATTCCATCATTTTACCCACTACCGATGTCAGGCTGACCGGTCTGTAATTCCCTGTTTTCTCTCTCCCTCCTTTTTTAAAAGGTGGAGTTACATTGGCTACCCTCCACTCCATAGGAACTGATCCAGAGTCAATGGAATGTTGGAAAATTACTGTCAACGCATCCACTATTTCCAAGGCCACATCCTTAAGTACTCTGGGATGCAGTCCATCAGGCCCTGGGGATTTATCGGCCTTCAATCCCATCAATTTCCCCAATACATTTTCCCGGCTAATAAGGATTTCCCTCAGTTCCTCCTCCTTACTTGACCCCCCGACCCCTTTTATAACCGGAAGGTTGTTCGTGTCCTCCTTCGTGAACACTGAACCAAAGTACTTGTTCAATTGGTCCGCCATTTCTTTGTTCCCCGTTATGACTTCCGCTGATTCTGACTGCAGGGGACCTACGTTTGTCTTTACTAACATTTTTCTCTTTACATATCTATAGAAACTTTTGCAATCCGTCTTAATGTTCCCTGCAAGCTTCTTCTCATACTCCATTTTCCCTGCCCAAATCAAACCCTTTGTCCTCCTCTGCTGAGTTCTAAATTTCTCCCAGTCCCCGGGTTCGCTGCTATTTCTGGCCAATTTGTATGCCACTTCCTTGGCTTTACTACTATCCCTGATTTCCCTTGATAGCCACGGTTGAGCCCCCTTCCCTTTTTTATTTTTATGCCAGACAGGAATGTACAATTGTTGTAGTTCATCCATGCGGTCTCTAAATGTCTGCCATTGCCCATCCACAGTCAACCCCTTAAGTATCATTTGCCAATCCATCCCAGCCAATTCACGCCTCATACCTTCAAAGTTAGCCTTCTTTAAGTTCTGGACCATGGTCTCTGAATTAACTGTTTCATTCTCCATCCCAATGCAGAATTCCACCATATTATGGTCACTCTTCCCCAAGGGGCCTCGCACAACGAGATTGCTCATTAATCCTCTCTCATTACATAACACCAAGTCTAAGATGGCCTCCCCCCTAGTTGGTTCCTCGACATATTGGTCTAAAACACCATCCCTTATGCACTCCAGAAAATCCTCCTCCACCGTATTGCTTCCAGTTTGGTTAGCCCAATCTATGTGCATATGAAAGTCACCCATTATAACTGCTGCACCTTTGTTGGACGCACCCCTAATTTCATGCTTGATGCCCTCCCCATAATCACTACGACTGTTTGGAGGTCTGTACACATCTCCCACTAACGTATTTTGCCCTTTGGTGTTCTGCAGCTCTACCCATATAGATTCCACATCATCCAAGCTAATGTCCTTCCTAACGATTACCTTCATCTCCTCCTTAACCAGCAATGCTACCCCACCTTCTTTTCCCTTTATTCTATCCTTCCTGAATGTTGAATACCCCTGGATGTTGAGTTCCCAGCCCTGATCATACTGGAGCCACGTCTCCGTAATCCCAATCACATCATATTTGTTCACATTTATTTGCACAGTTAATTCATCCACCTTATTGCGGATACTCCTTGCATTAAGACACAAAGCCTTTAGGCTTGTTTTTTTAACACCCTCTGTCCTTTTAGAATTTTGCTGTACAATGGCCCTTTTTGTTCTTTGCCTTGGGTTTCTCTGCCCTCCACTTTTCCTCATCTCCTTTCTGTCTTTTGTTTTTGCCTCCTTTCTGTTTCCCTCTGTCTCCGTGCATTGGTTCCCATCCCCCTGCCATATTAGTTTAACTCCTCCCCAACAGCACTCGCAAACACTCCCCCGAGGATATTGGTTCCAGTCCTGCCCAGGTGCAGACCGTCCGGATTGTACTGGTCCCACCTCCCCCAGAACCGGTCCCAATGCCCCAGGAATTTGAATCCCTCCCTGCTGCACCACTGCTCAAGCCACGTATTCTTCTCAGCGATCGTGCGATTCCTACTCTGACTAGCACCCATAGCCAGATATATATAAATATATATCGACACACACACACAGATATATATATAAATATATATAGATACACACACAGATATATATAAATAAATATAGATACACACACAGATATATATATATAAATATATATAGACACACACACAGATATATACAAATATCGATACACACACACACACAGATATATATATAAATATATATAGACACACACACACACAGATATATATAAATATATATAGACACACACACAGATATATATAAATATATATAGACTCACACACACAGATATATATAAATATATATAGACACACACACAGATATATATAAATATATATAGACACAATCACACAGATATATATAAATATATATAGACACACACACAGATATATATAAATATATATAGACACACAGACACAGAATTATATATAAATATATAGAGACACACACACACAGATATATATAAATTTATATAGACACACGCACATATAAAAAATATATATAGAAATACACACACAGATATATATATATATAAAGATATATAGACACACACACACAGATATATATAAATATATATAGACACACACACAGATATATATAAATATATATATACACACACACAGATATATACAAATATATATACACACACACACACAGATATATATATAAATATATATAGACACACACACACAGATATATATATAAATATATATAGACACACACACACACACATATATATATAAATTTATTAAGACACACACACAGATATAAAAAATATATATAGAAACACACACACAGATATATATATATATAAATATATATAGACACACACACAGATATATATAAATATATATATACACACACACAGATATATATAAATATATATAGACACACACACACAGATATATATAAATATATATAGACACACACACACAGATATAAATATAAATATATAGACACACACACACACAGATATATATAAATATATATAGACACACACACACAGATATATTTAAATATATATAGACACACACACAGATATATATAAATATATATAGACACACACACAGATATATATAAATATATATAGACACACACAGACACAGATATATATATATATAAATATAGACACACACACAGATATATATAAATATATATAGACACACACACACAGATATATATACATATATATAGTCACACACACAGATATATATAAATATATATAGACACACACACACACACAGATATATATATAAATATATATAGACACACACACACACACAGATATATATTAATATATATAGACACACACACAGATATATTTAAATATATATCGACACACACACACACAGATATATATAAATATATATAGTCACACACACAGATATATATAAATATA
>NW_027254707.1:1260000-1267500 GCF_044704955.1 Pristiophorus japonicus | reverse complement strand
TATATGTATAAATATATATCGACACACACACAGATATATATAAATATACATAGACACACACACAGATAAATATAAATATATATAGACACACATACAGATATATATAAATATATATAGAAACACACACACACACAGATATATATTAATATATATAGACACACACTCAGATATATTTAAATATATATAGACACACACACAGATATATATAAATATATATAGACACACACACACACAGATATATATATATAAATATATATATAGACACACACACACACAGATATATATAAATATATATAGACACACACACAGATATATATAAATATATATAGACACACATACAGATATATATAAATATATATAGACACACACACACACAGATATATATTAATATATACAGACACACACACAGATATATATAAATATATATCGACACACACACACACACATATATATATATATGAATATATATAGACACACACACAGATATATATATAAATATATATAGACACACACACACACACAGATATATATAAATATATATGGACACACACACACAGATATATATAAATATATATAGAAACACACACACAGATATATTTAAATATATATGGACACACACACAGATATATATAAATATATATAGACTCACGCACACAGATATATATATATATAAATATATAGACACACACACACACAGATATATATAAATATATATAGACACACACAGACAGATATATTTAAATATATATAGACACACACACACACACATATATATATATATATAAATATATATAGACACACACACAGATATATATCAATATATATAGTCACACACACAGATATATATAAATATATATAGACACACACACACACACACACAGATTTATATAAATATATATAGACACACACACAGATATATACAAATATAGATACACACACACACACAGATATATATAAATATATACAGACACACACACACACATATATATATATATATATATAAATATATATAGACACACACACACAGATATATACAAATATAGATACACACACACACAGATATATATAAATATATATAGACACACACATAGATATATAGAAATATAGATACACACACACACAGGTATATATAAATATATATAGACGCACACACACACAGATATATACAAATATATATAGACACACACACACACAGATATACATAAATATATATAGACACACACACACACACAGATATATATAAATATATATAGACACACACACACAGATATATATAAATATATATACACACACACACACACATAAATATAAATATATATATCGACACGCACACAGATATATACAAATATATATAGACACACACACAGATATATATAAATATATATAGAAACACACACACACACAGATATATATAAATATATATAGACACACACACAGATATATATATAAATATATATAGACACACATACAGATATATATAAATATATATAGACACACACACACACACAGATATATATTAATATATATAGACACACACACCGATATATATAAATATATATCGACACACACACACACAGATATATATAAATATATATAGACACACACACACACACACAGATATATATATATATATAAATATATATAGACACACACACAGATATGTATAAATATATATAGTCACACACACAGATATATATAAATATATATAGACACACACACACACAGATATATATAAATATATGTAGACACACACACAGATATGTATATATAAATATATATAGAAACACACACACAGATATTTACATAAAAATATGTATAGATACACACACACACACAGATATATATAAATATATATAGACACACACACAGATATATATATATATATATATAAATATATATAGACACACACACACAGATATATACAAATATAGATACACACACACACAGATATATATAAATATATATAGACACACACACACACATATATATATATATAAACATACATAGACACACACACACAGATATATACAAATATAGATACACACACACACACAGATATATAAAAATATATATAGACACACACACAGATATATAGAAATATAGATACACACACACACACAGATATATATAAATATATATAGACACACACATACAGATATATATATATAAATATACATAGACACACGCACACAGATATATGTATAAATATATATAGACACACACAACCTGATATACACAAATATAGATACACACACAAACACAGATATATATAAATATATATAGACACACACACACACAGATATATACAAATATATATAGACGCACACACACACAAATATACACATATATATATAGACACACACACACACTGATATATATAAATATATATAGACACACACACAGATATATATAAATATATATAGACACACACACATACAGATATATATATAAATATATATAGGCACACACACAGATATATATAAACACATACACACAGATATATACAAATATATATAGACACACACACACACACAGATATATATAAATATATATAGACACACACACAGATATATATAAATATATATAGACACACACACACAATATATATATATAAATATATAGACACACACACACACAGATATATATAAATATATATAGGCACACACACACAGATATATTTAAATATATATAGACACACACACAGATATATATAAATATATATTGACACACACACACACAGATATATATATATATATAAATATATATAGACACACACACACACACAGATATATATAAATATATATAGACACACACACACACACACAGATATATATATAAATATATATAGACGCACACACAGATATGTATAAATATATATAGTCACACACACAGATATATATATAAATATATATAGACACACACATACAGATATATATATATGAATATACATAGACACACGCACAGAGATATATGTATAAATATATATAGACACACACAACCTGATATACACAAATATAGATACACACACAAACACAGATATATATAAATATATATAGACACACACACACACAGATATATACAAATATATATCGACGCACACACACACAAATATACACACATATATATATAGACACACACACACACAGATATATATAAATATATATAGACACACACACAGATATATATAAATATATATAGACACACACACATACAGATATATATAAATATATATAGACACACACACAGATATATATAAACACACACACACAGATATATACAAATATATATAGACACACACACACACACAGATATATATAAATATATATAGACACACACACAGATATATATAAATATATATAGACACACACACACAATATATATATATAAATATATAGACACACACACACACAGATATATATAAATATATATAGACACACACACAGATATATATAAATATATATAGACACACACACATATATATATAAATATATATCGACACACACACACACACACAGATATATATAGAAATATATATAGACACACACACAGATATATATATAAATATATATAGAGACAATCACACAGATATATATAAATATATATAGACACACACACAGATATATATAAATATATATAGACACACACACACAGATATATATAAATATATATAGACACACACACACACACACAGATATATATAAATTTATATACACACACACACCGATATATAAATATATATAGAAACACACACACAGATATATATATATATATAAAGATATATAGACACACCCACACAGATATATATATATATAAATATATATAGACACAAACACAGATATATATAAATATATATATACACACACACACAGATATATATAAATTTATATAGACACACACACACACAGATATATATAAATATATATACACACACACACACAGATATATTTAAATATATATAGACACACACACACAGATATATATAAATATATATAGACACACACACTGATATATATAAATATATATAGACACACACACAGAGATATATATATAAATATATAGACACACACACACACAGATATATATAAATATATATAGACACACACACACAGATATATTTAAATATATATAGACACACACACAGATATATATAAATATATATAGACACACACACACACAGATATATATATATAAATATATATAGACACACACACACACACACAGATATATATAAATATATATCGACACACACACACACACAGATATATATATAAATATATATAGACACACACACAGATATATATATAAATATATATAGACACACACACACACATAGATATATATAAATATATATAGACACACGCACACAGATATATATATAAATATATAGACACACACACACAGATATATATACGTATATATAGACACACACACACAGATATATTTAAATATATATAGACACACACACAGATATATATATAAATATATATAGACACACACACACACACAGATATATATATATATAAATATAGACACACACACAGATATATATAAATATATATAGACACACACACACACACAGATATATATAAATATATATAGACACACACACACAGATATATATATAAATATATCGACACACACACACACACAGATATATATATAAATATATATAGACACACACACAGATATATATAAATATATATAGACACACACACACACACAGATATATATATATAAATATATAGACACACACACACACACAGATATATATATAAATATATATAGACACACACACACACACAGATATATATATAAATATATATAGACACACACACACACACAGATATATATTAATATATATAGACACACACACAGATATATATAAATATATATAGACACACACACACACACACACACAGATATATATAAACACACACACACAGATATATACAAATATATATAGACACACACACACACACAGATATATATAAATATATATAGACACACACACAGATATATATATAAATATATATAGACACACACACACAATATATATATATAAATATATAGACACACACACACACAGATATATATAAATATATATAGACACACACACAGATATATATAAATATATATAGACACACACACATATATATATAAATATATATCGACACACACACACACAGATATATATAGAAATATATATAGACACACACACAGATATATATATAAATATATATAGAGACAATCACACAGATATATATAAATATATATAGACACACAGACAGATATATATAAATATATATAGACACACACACACAGATATATATAAATATATATAGACACACACACACACAGATATATATAAATTTATATACACACACACACCGATATATAAATATATATAGAAACACACACACAGATATATATATATATAAAGATATATAGACACACCCACACAGATATATATATATAAATATATATAGACACAAACACAGATATATATAAATATATATATACACACACACACAGATATATATACATTTATATAGACACACACACACACAGATATATATAAATATATATAGACACACACACACAGATATATTTAAATATATATAGACACACACACACAGATATATATAAATATATATAGACACACACACTGATATATATAAATATATATAGACACACACACAGAGATATATATATAAATATATAGACACACACACACAGATATATATATAAATATATATAGACACACACACACAGATATATTTAAATATATATAGACACACACACAGATATATATAAATATATATAGACACACACACACACAGATATATATATATAAATATATATAGACACACACACACACACAGATATATATAAATATATATCGACACACACACACACACAGATATATATATAAATATATATAGACACACACACAGATATATATATAAATATATATAGACACACACACACACATAGATATATATAAATATATATAGACACACGCACACAGATATATATATAAATATATAGACACACACACACAGATATATATACATATATAGACACACACACACAGATATATTTAAATATATATAGACACACACACAGATATATATAAATATATATAGACACACACACACACACACAGATATATATATATATAAATATAGACACACACACAGATATATATAAATATATATAGACACACACACACACACAGATATATATAAATATATATAGACACACACACACAGATATATATATAAATATATCGACACACACACACACACACAGATATATATATAAATATATATAGACACACACACAGCTATATATAAATATATATAGACACACACACACACACAGATATATATAAATATATATAGACACACACACACAGATATATATATATAAATATATAGACACACACACACACACACAGATATATATATAAATATATATAGACACACACACACACACACAGATATATATATAAATATATATAGACACACACACACACACACAGATATATATTAATATATATAGACACACACACAGATATATATAAATATATATAGACACACACACACACACACACACAGATATATATAATTATATATAGACACACACACAGATATATATATATAAATATATATAGACACACACACACACAGATATATATTAATATATATAGACACACACACAGATATATATAAATATATATCGACACACACACACGCACAGATATATATATGAAAAAATATAGACACACACACAGTTATATATATAAATATATATAGACACACACACACACACACACAGATATATATAAATATATATAGACACACACACAGATATATATAAATATATATAGACTCACACACACACAGATATATATAAATATATATAGACACACACACAGATATATATAAATATATATAGACACACACACACAGATATATATAAATATATATAGACACACACACACAGATATATATAAATATATATAGACACACACACACACAGATATATATAAATTTATATAGACACACACACAGATATATAAATATATATAGAAACACACACACAGATATATATATATATATATATATATATATATATATATATATAAAGATATATAGACACACACACACAGATATATATAAATATATATAGACACACACACAGATATATATAAATATATATACACACACACACACAGATATATAAATATATATAGACACACACGCACAGATATATATATATAAATATATCGGCACACACACACACAGATATATATATATAAATATATATAGACACACACACAGATATATTTAAATATATCTAGGCACACACACACAGATATATATAAATATATATAGACACACACACAGATATGTATAAATATATATAGACACACACACACAGATATATATATAAATATATAGACACACACACACACACACAGATATATATAAATAT
>NW_027254707.1:1252500-1255000 GCF_044704955.1 Pristiophorus japonicus | reverse complement strand
AGACACACACACACACAGATATATATATATAAATATAAATGGACACACGCACACAGATATATATATATAAATATATATAGACACACACACATATATATATATATATATATATATAAATATATATAGACACACACACAGATATATACAAATATAGATACACACACACACACAGATATATATATAAATATAAATAGACACACACACACACAGATATGTATAAATATATATAGACACACACACATACAGATATATATAAATATATATAGACACACACACAGATATATATAAATATATATAGACACACACACAGATGTATATAAACACACACACACAGATATATACAAATATATATAGACACACACACACACACACAGATATATATAAATATATATAGACACACACACAGATATATATAAATATATATAGACACACCCACACAGATATATATATATATATATATATAAATATATATAGACACACACACACACAGATATATATAAATATATATCGACACACACACAGATATATATAAATATATATAGACACACATACAGATATATATAAATATATATAGACACACACACACACACAGATATATATTAATATATATATAGACACACACACAGATATATATAAATATATATCGACACACACACACACACAGATATATATAGAAATATATATAGACACACACACAGATATATATAAATATATATAGACACAATCACACAGTTATATATAAATATATATAGACACACACACAGATATATATATATATATATAGACACACACACACAGATATATATAAATATATATAGACACACACACACACACACAGATATATATAAATTTATATAGACACACACACCGATATATAAATATATATAGAAACACACACACAGATATATATATATATAAAGATATATAGACACACACACACACAGATATATATATAAATATATATAGACACAAACACAGATATATATAAATATATATATATACACACACACACAGATATATATAAATTTATATAGACACACACACACACGGATATTTATAAATATATATAGACACACACACACAGATATATATATACATATATAGACACACACACACACAGATATATATGAATATATATAGACACACACACAGATATATATAAATATATATAGACACACACACACAGATATATATATATATAAATATATAGACACACACACACAGAGATATATATAAATATATATAGACACACACACACAGATATATTTAAATATATATAGACACACACACAGATATATATAAATATATATAGACACACACACACACAGATATATATATATATAAATATATATAGACACACACACACACACACACACAGATATATATATATATAAATATATATAGACACACACACAGATATATATAAATATATATAGACACACACACACACATAGATATATATAAATATATATAGACACACGCACACAGATATATATATATAAATATATAGACACACACACACACAGATATATATAAATATATATAGACACACACACACAGATATATTTAAATATATATAGACACACACACAGATATATATAAATATATATAGACACACACACACAGAGATATATATATATATATATAAATATAGACACACACACACACAGATATATATAAATATATATAGACACACACACACAGATATATATATAAATATATCGACACACACACACACACAGATATATATATATAAATATATATAGACACACACACAGATATATATAAATATATATAGACACACACACACACACAGATATATATAAATATATATAGACACACACACACAGATATATATATAAATATATAGACACACACACACACATAGATATATATATAAATATATATAGACACACACACACACACAGATATATATAAATATATATAGACACACACACACAGATATATATTAATATTTATAGACACACACACAGATATATATAAATATATATAGACACACACACACACACACACACAGATATATATATAATTATATATAGACACACACACAGATATTTATATAAATATATATAGACACACACACACACACAGATATATATTAATATATATAGACACACACACAGATATATATAAATATATATCGACACACACACACACACAGATATATATATAAATATATATAGACACACATACAGATATATATATAAATATATACAGACACACACACACACACATATATATATAAATATATATATAGACGCACACACACAGACATATATAAATATATATAGACACACACACACACACAGATATATCTGAATATATATAGAGACACACACACAGATATATATAAATATATATAGACACACACACAGATATATATAAATATATATAGACTCACACACACACAGATATATATAAATATATATAGACACACACACAGATATATCTAAATATATATAGACACACACACACAGAT
>NW_027254707.1:1207500-1245000 GCF_044704955.1 Pristiophorus japonicus | reverse complement strand
ACACACACACACAAACAGATATATATATATAAATATATATAGACACACACACAGATATATAAATATATACAGAAACACACAAACACAGATATATATAAATATATATAGACACACACACACACACACAGATATATATAAATATATATATAGACACACACACAGATATATATAAATATATATAGACACACACACACAGATATATATAAATATATCTAGACACACACACAGATATATAAATATATATAGACACACACACACAGATATATATATATAAATATATAGACACACACATACACAGATATATATAAATATATATCGACACACACACACAGATGTATTTAAATATATATAGACACACACACACAGATATATATATAAACATATATAGACACACACACAGATATATATAAATATATATAGACACACACACACAGATATATATATAAATATATAGACACACACACACACACACAGATATATATAAATAGATATAGACACACACACACAGATATATTTAAATATATATAGACACACACAGATATATATAAATATATATAGACACAATCACACAGATATATATAAATATATATAGACACACACACACACACAGATATATATAAATATATATAGACACACACACACACAGATATATATAAATATATATAGACACACACACAGATATTTATAAATATAAAAAGACACACACACACACAAACAGATATATATAAATTTATATAGACACACACACAGATATATATATATATATATATACATAAAGATATATAGACACACACACACAGATATATATAAATATATATAGACACACACACAGATATATATAAATATATATATACACACACACACACAGATATATATAAATATATATAGACACAAACACACAGATATATATATAAATATATAGACACACACACACAGATATATATAAATATATATAGACACACACACAGATATATATAAATATACATAGACACACACACACACAGATATATATATATATAAATATATAGACACACACACACACACAGATATATATAAATATATATAGACACACACACACAGATATATTTAAATATATATAGACACACACACAGATATATATAAATATATATAGACACACACATACAGATATATTTAAATATATATAGACACACACACAGATATATATAAATATATATAGACACACACACACAGATATATATAAATATATATAGACACCCACACACACAGATATATATATATAAATATAGACACACACACAGATATATATAAATATATATAGACACACACACACAGATATATATAAATATATATAGACACCCACACACACAGATATATATATATAAATATAGACACACACACAGATATATATAAATATATATCGACACACACACACATATATATAAATATATATATACACACACACACACAGAAATATATAAACATATATCGACACACACACACACACAGATATATATATAAATATATATAGACACACACACAGATATATATAAATATATATAGACACACACACACAGATATATATATAAATATATAGAAACACACACACACAGATATTTATAAATATATATCGACACACACACACAGATATATTTAAATATATATAGACACACACACACAGATATGTATAAATATATATAGACACACACACAGATATATATAAATATATATAGACACACACACACACAGATATATATATATAAATATAGACACACACACACAGATATATATAAATATATATAGATACACACACACAGATATATTTAAATATATATAGACACACACACAGATATATATAAATATATATAGACACACACACACACAGATATATATAAATATATATAGACACCCACACACACAGATATATATATATAAATATAGACACACACACAGATATATATAAATATATATCGACACACACACACACAGATATATATATAAATATATATATAGACACACACAAAGATGTATATAAATATATATAGACACACACACAGATATATATATATATATAAAGATATATAGACACACACACACAGATATATATAAATATATATAGACACACACACACAGATATATCTAAATATATATAGACACACACACACACACAGATATATATAAATATATATAGACACACACACAGATATATATAAATATATATAGACTCACACACACACAGATATATATAAATATATATAGACACACACACAGATATATATAAATATATATAGACACACACACACACACAGATATATATAAATATATATATAGACACACACACACAGATATATATAAATATATATAGACACACACACAGATATATATAAATATATACAGACACACACACACACAGATATATATAAATATATATAGACACACACAAATATATATAAATATATATAGACACATACACAGATATATATGTAAATATATATAGACACACACACTCAGATATATAAATATATAAACACACACACAGATATATATATATATATATATAAAGATATATAGACACACACACACAGATATATATAAATATATATAGACACACACACAGATATATATAAATATATATATACACACACACACAGATATATAAATATATATAGACACACACACACAGATATATATATAAATATATAGACACACACACACACAGATATATATAAATATATATCGACACACACACACACATAGATATGCATAAATATATATAGACACACACACAGATATATATAAATATATATAGTCACACACACAGATATATATAAATATATATAGACACATACAAAGATATATATATAAATATATATAGACACACACACACACACAGATATATAAATATATAAACACACACACAGATATATATATATATAAAGATATATAGACACACACACACAGATATATATAAATATATATAGACACACACACAGATATATATAAATATATATATACACACACACACAGATATATAAATATATATAGACAAACACACACAGATATATATATAAATATACAGACACACACACACACACACAGATATATATATAAATATATATAGACACACACACACAGATATATTTAAATATATATAGACACACACACAGATATATGTAAATATAAAAAGACACACACACACAGATATATATAAATATATATAGACACACACACACAGATATATATATATAAATATAGATAAACACACAGATATATATAAATATATATAGACACACACACAGATATATATAAATATATATAGACACACACACACACAGATATATATAAATGTATATAGACATACACACAGATATATATAAATATATATAGACACACACACACAGATATATATATAAATATATATAGACACACACACATTTATATAAAAATATATATAGACACACACACATATATATATATATATAAATGTATATAGACACACACACACAGATATATACAAATATAGATACACACACACACACAGATATATATAAATATATAGACACACACACACAGATATATATATATATAAATATATATAGACACACACACACAGATATATACAAATATAGATACACACACACACATATATATATATAAATATATATAGACACACACACAGATATATACAAATATAGATACACACACACACACACAGATATATATAAATATATAGACACACACACACAGATATATATAAATATATAGACACACACACACAGATATATATATATATATAAATATACATAGACACACGCACACAGATATATATATAAATATATATAGATACACACAACCTGATATACACAAATATAGATACACACACACACACAGATATATATAAATATATATAGACACACACACACAGATATATATAAATATATATCGACACACACACACAGATATATACAAATATATATAGACGCACACACACAGATATATAAATATATATAGAAACACACACACAGATATATATAAATATATAGAGACACACACACACAGATATATATAAATATATATAGACACACACACACAGATATATACAAATATATATAGACACACACACATATAGATATATATAAATTTATATATAGACACACACACACAGATATATATAAATATATATAGACACACAGATATATATAAATATATATCGACACACACACAGATATATATATATAAATATATATAGACACACACACACAGATATATACAAATATAGATACACACACACACACAAATATAGATACACACACACACACAGATATATATAAATATATATAGACACACACACAGATATATATATAAATATATATAGACACACACACACAGATATATACAAATATAGATACACACACACACACACAGATATATATAAATATATAGACACACACACACAGATATATATATATAAATATACATAGACACACGCACACAGATATATATATATAGATATATATAGATACACACACAACCTGATATACACAAATATAGATACACACACACACACAGATATATATAAATATATATAGACACACACACACAGATATATATAAATATATATCGACACACACACACAGATATATACAAATATATATAGACGCACACACACAGATATATAAATATATATAGAAACACACACACAGATATATATAAATATATATAGACACACACACAGATATATATAAATATATATAGACACACAGATATATATATAAATATTTATAGACAAACACACACACACAGATATATATAAAAATATATAGACACACACACAGATATATATAAATATATATAGACACACACACAGATATATATAAATATATATACACACACATACAGATATATATAAATATATATAGACACACACACACACACAGATATATATAAATTTATATAGACACACACACAGATATATACAAATATATATAGACACACACACATATAGATATATATATATAAATATATATATAGACACACACACACAGATATATATAAATATATATAGACACACACACACAGATATATACAAATATAGATACACACACACACAGATATATATAAATATATATAGACACACACACAGATATATACAAATATAGATACACACACACACACAGATATATATATAAATATATATAGACACACACACACAGATATATATATATATAAATATACATAGACACACGCACACAGATATATATATAAATATATATAGACACACACACACACATATATGTAAATATATATAGACACACACAAACACAGATATATACAAGTATATATAGACGCACACACACAGATATACATAAATATATATAGACACACACACACACACAGATATATATAAATATATATAGACACACATACACACACACAGATATATAAATATATATAGAAACACACACACAGATATATATAAATATATATAGACACACACACACAAATAAATATAAATATATATAGACACACAGATATATATAAATATATATAGACACACACACACACAGATATATATAAATATATATAGACACACACACACAGATATATATATAAATATATATAGACACACATACACACAGATATATATAAAAATATATACACACACACACAGATATATACTAATATATATAGATACACACACACACAGATATATATAAATATATATATATACACACACACAGATATATATAAATATATATAGCCACACACACACAGATATATACAAATATATATAGACACACACACACACACAGATATATGTAAAAATATATATAGACACACACACAGATATATATATATATATATATATATATAAACACACACACACAGATATATGTATAAATATATATCGACACACACACAGATATATTTAAATATATATAGACACACACACAGATATATACAAATATATATAGACACACACACGCACAGATATATATATATAAATATATAGACACACACACACAGATATACAGATATATATAAATATATATAGACACACACACACAGATATATTTAAATACATATAGACACACACACACAGATATATATAAATATATATAGATACACACACAGATATATATAAATATATATAGACACACACACACAGATATATATGTAAATATATAGACACACACACAGATATTTATATAAAAATATATATAGACACACACACACACACAAATATATATAAATATATATAGACACACACACAGATAAATATATATATAAATATATATAGACACACACACAGATATATACAAATATAGATACACACACACACACAGATATATATAAATATATATAGACACACACACAGATATATATATAAATATATATAGACACACACACACACAGATATATATAAATATATATATTGACACACACACAGATATATATAATATATATAGACAAACACAGATGTATATAAAAATATATAGACATACACACACACATATATATTTAAATATATATATCGACACACACACAGATATATATATAAATATATATTGACACACACACACAGATATATATAAATATATATCGACACACACACACACACAGATATATATATAAATATATATAGACACACACACAGATATGGATAAATATATATAGACACACACACACACACAGATATATCTAAATATATATAGACACACACACACACAGATATATATAAATATATATAGACACACACACACAGATATATATAAATATATATAGACACACACACACCCAGATATATATAAATATATATAGACACACACACACAGATATATATAAATATATATTGACACACACACAGATATATAAAAATATATATAGACACACACACAGATATATATAAATATATATAGACACACACACAGATATATATATAAATATATATAGACAAACACAGATGTATATAAAAATATATAGACATACACACACACAGATATATGTAAATATATATCGACACACACACAGATATATATATATATAAATATATATTGACACACACACACAGATATATATAAAATATATAGACACACACACAGATATATATCAATATATATAGACACACACAGATATATATAAATATATATAGACACACACAGATATATATAAATATATATAGACACACACACACTGATATATACAAATATAGATACACACACACACAGATATATATAAATATATATAGACACACACACACAGATATATATATATAAATATATACAGACACACACACACAGATATATACAAATATAGATACACACACACAGAGATATATATAAATATATATAGACACACACACACAGATATATGTATAAATATATACAGACACACACACAGATATATACAAATATAGATACACACACACAGATATATATAAATATATATAGACACACACACACATTAATACAAATATAGATACACACACACACACAGATATATATAAATATATATAGACACACACACAGATATATATATATATATAAATATATATAGACACACACACACAGATAAATCCAAATATAGATGCACACACACACAGAGATATATAAATATATATAGACACACACACACAGATATATATATATATAAATATATACACACACACACACACAGATATATACAAATATAGATACACACACAGATATATATAAATATATATAGACACACACACAGATATATACAAATATAGATACACACACACACAGATATATATAAATATATATAGACACACACACACAGATATAGATAAATATATATAGACACACACACACAGATATATACAAATATATATAGACGCACACACACACAGATATACATAAATATATAGACACACACACACAGATATATATAAATATATATAGACACACACACACACAGATATATATAAATATATATAGACACACACACACAGATATATACAAATATATATCGACACACACACAGATATATATAAATATATATAGACACACACACAGATATTTATATAAAAATATATATAGACACACACACACACACAGATATATATAAATATATATAGACACACACACAGATATATATAAATATATATAGACACACACACACAGATATATACAAATATAGATACACACACACACACAGATATATATAAATATATATAGACACACACACACAGATATATATATAAATATATACAGTCACACACACACAGATATGTACAAATATAGATACACACAGACAGATGTATATAAATATATATAGACACACACACACAGATATATATATATACAAATATACATAGACACACGCACACAGATATATATTTAAATATATATACACACACAACCTGATATACACAAATATAGATACACACACACACATAGATATATATAAATATATATAGACACACACACACAGATATATATAAATATATATAGACACACACACACAGAAAAATACAAATATATATAGACGCACACCCACACAGATATACATAAATATATATAGACACACACACACACAGATATATATAAATATATATAGACACACACACAGATATATACAAATATAGATACACACACACACAGATATATATAAATATATATAGACACACACACAGATATATATATATATATAAATATATATAGACACACACACACAGATATATACAAATATAGATACACACACACACACAGATATATATAAATATATATAGACACACACACACAGATATATATATAAATATATACAGCCACACACACACAGATATATACAAATATAGATACACACACACAGAGATATATATAAATATATATAGACACACACACGCAGATATATGTATAAAGATATACAGACACACACACACAGATATATACAAATATAGATACACACACACAGATATATATAAATATATATAGACACACACGCACATATATACAAATATAGATACACACACACACACAGATATATATAAATATATATAGACACACACACAGATATATATATATAAATATATATAGACACACACACAGATATATCCAAATATAGATGCACACACACACAGATATATATAAATATATATAGACACACACACACAGATATATATATATAAATATATACAGACACACACACACAGATATATACAAATATAGATACACACACAGATTTCTATAAATATATATGGACACACACACAGATATATACAAATATAGATACACACACACACACAGATATATATAAATATATATAGACACACACACACAGATATAGATAAATATATATAGAAACACACACACAGATATATACAAATATATATAGACGCACACACACACAGATATACATAAATATATATAGACACACACACACAGATATAAATAAATATATATAGACACACACACACAGATATATACAAATATATATAGATGCACACACACACAGATATATACAAATATATATCGACACACACACAGATATATATAAATATATATAGACACACACACAGATATTTATATAAAAATATATATAGACACACACACACACAGATATATATAAATATATATAGACACACACACAGATATATATAAATATATATAGACACACACACACAGATATATACAAATATAGATACACACACACACACAGATATATATAAATATATATAGACACACACACACAGATATATATATAAATATATACAGACACACACACACAGATATATACAAATATAGATACACACACACAGATATATATAAATATATATAGACACACACACACAGATATATATATATATAAATATACACAGACACACGCACCCAGATATATATTTAAATATATACACACACACAACCTGATATACACAAATATAGATACACACACACACATAGATATATATATAAATATATATAGACACACACACACAGATATATATAAATATATATAGAAACACACACACAGATATATACAAATATATATAGACGCACACACACACAGATATACATAAATATATATAGACACACACACACACAGATATATATAAATATATTTAGACACACACACAGATATATACAAATATAGATACACACACACACAGATATATATATAAATATATATAGACACACACACAGATATATATATATATATATATATAAATATATATAGACACACACACACAGATATATACAAATATAGATACACACACACACACAGAAATATATAAATATTTATAGACACACACACACAGATATATATATATAAATATATACAGACACACACACACAGATATATATAAATATATATAGACACACACACACAGATATATATATATATAAATATACATAGACACACGCACACAGAAATATATATAAATATATATAGACACACACATCCTGATATACACAAATATAGATACACACACACACACAGATATATATAAATATATATAGACACACACACACAGATATAGATAAATATATATAGACACACACACACAGATATATACAAATATATGTAGACGCACACACACACAGATATACATAAATATATATAGACACACACACACAGATATATATAAATATATATAGACACACACACACACAGATATATATAAATATATATAGACACACACACACAAATATATACAAATATATATAGACACACACACAGATATATATATAAATATATATAGACACACACGCAGATATTTATATAAAAATATATATAGACACACACACACACACAGATATATATAAATATATATAGACACACACACAGATATATATAAATATATATAGACACACACACACAGATATATACAAATATAGATACACACACACACACACACACAGATATATATAAATATATATAGACACACACACACAGATATATCTATAAATATATACAGACACACACACACAGATATAAACAAATATAGATACACACACACAGATATATATAAATATATATAGACACACGCACAGATATATATATATAAATATACATAGACACACTCAACCTGATATACACAAATATAGATACACACACACACACATAGATATATATAAATATATATAGACACACACACATAGATATATATAAATATATAAAGACACACACACACAGATATATACAAATATATATAGACGCACACACACACAGATATACATAAATATATATAGACACACACACACACAGATATATGTAAATATATATAGACACACACACACAGAAATATACAAATATATATAGACACACACACAGATATATATAAATATATATGGACACAGACACAGATATTTATATAAAAATATATATGGACACACACACACACAGATATATATATATATATAGACACACACACATATATATATATAAATATATATAGACACACACACACAGATATATACAAATATAGATACACACACACACAGATATATGTATAAATATATATAGACACACACACAGATATATATAAATATATATAGAAACACACACACACACAGATATATATATGTAAATATATATCGACACACACACAGATATATATATAAATATATAGACACACACACAGATATATATAAATATATATAGACACACACACAGATATATATATATAATATCGACACACACACACACACAGATGTATATATAAATATATATAGACACACACACAGATATGGATATATATATATAGACACACACACACACACAGATATATCTAAATATATATAGACACACACACACACAGATATATATAAGTATATATAGACACACACACACAGATATATCGAAATATATATAGACACACACACACCCAGATATATATACATATATATAGACACACACACACAGATATATCTAAATATATATTGACACACACACAGATATATCTAAATATATATAGACACACACACACAGATATATATAAATATATATAGAAACACACTCATATATATATAAATATATATAGAGAAACACAGTTGTATATAAAAATATATAGACATACACACACACAGATATATATATAAATATATATTGACACACACACACAGTTATATATAAAAATATATAGGCACACACACAGATATATATAAATATAGAAAGACACACACAGATATATATAAATATATATTGACACACACACACAGATATATATAAATATATATAGACACACACACACTGATATATACAAATATAGATACACACACACACAGATATATATAAATATACATAGACACACACACACAGATATATATATAAATATATACAGACACACACACACAGATATATACAAATATAGATACACACACACACACAGATATATATAAATATATATAGACACACACACACAGATATATATATATATATATAAATATATACAGACACACACACACACACAGATATATGAAAATATAGATACACACACACAGATATATATATAAATATATATAGACACACACACACAGATATATACAAATATAGATACACACACACACACAGATATATATAAATAGATATAGACACACACACACAGATATATATATAAATATATACAGACACACACACACAGATATATATATAAATATATACAGACACACACACACAGATATATACAAATATAGATACACACACAGATATATTCAAATATAGATACACACACACACACAGATATATATAAATATATATAGACACACAACACAGATATATATATATAAATATACATAGACACACGCACACAGATATATATATAAATATATATAGACACACACAACCTGATATACACAAATATAGATACACACACACACACAGATATATATAAATATATATAGACACACACACACAGATATAGATAAATATATATAGACACACACACACAGATATATACAAATATATATAGACGCACACACACACAGATATATATAAATATATATAGACACACACACACAGATATATATAAATATATATAGACACACACACACACAGATATATACAAATATATATAGACACACACACAGATATATATAAATATATATAGAAACACACACACAGATATATATATAAATATATACAGACACACACACACAGATATATACAAATATAGATACACACACACAGATAAAGATAAATATATATAGACACACACACACAGATATATATATATATATAAATATACATAGACACACGCACACAGATATATATATATATAAATATATATATAGACACACACAACCTGATATACACAAATATAGATACACACACACACATAGATATATATAAATATATATAGACACACATACACAGAGATATATAAATATATATAGACACACACACACAGATATATACAAATATATATAGACGCACACACACACAGATATACATAAATATATATAGACACACACACACACAGATATATATAAATATATATAGACACACACACACAGATATTTACAAATATATATAGACACACACACGGATATATATAAATATATATGGACACAGACACAGATATTTATATAAAAATATATATAGACACACACACACACAGATATATATATATATAGACACACACACAGATATATATAAATATATATAGACACACACACACAGATATATACAAATATAGATACACACACACACACAGATATATATAAATATATATAGACACACACACACACAGATATATACAAATATAGATACACACACACACAGATATATATAAATATATATAGACACACACACACACAGATATATATAAATATATATAGACACACACACACCCAGATATATGTATAAATATATATAGACACACACGCAGATATATATAAATATATATAGAAGCACACACACACAGAGATATATATATATAAATATATATCGACACACACACAGATATATATATAAATATATAGACACACACACAGATATATATATAAATATATATAGACACACACACAGATATATATAAATATAAATCGACACACATACACACAGATGTATATATAAATATATATCGACACACACACACACACAGATATATATATAAATATATATAGACACACACACAGATATGGATAAATATATATAGACACACACACACACACAGATATATCTAAATATATATAGACACACACACACACAGATATATATAAATATATATAGACACACACACACAGATATATATAAATATATATAGACACACACACACCCAGATATATATAAATATATATAGACACACACACACAGATATATATAAATATATATAGACACACACACACCCAGATATATATAAATATATATAGGCACACACACACACAGATATATATAAATATATATAGACACACACACACACAGATATATATAAATATATATTGACACACACACAGATATATATAAATATATATAGACACACACACACAGATATATATAAATATATATATAGACACACACACAGATATATATAAATATATATAGACAAACACAGATGTATATAAAAATATATAGACACACACACACAGATATATACAAATATAGATACACACACACACACAGATATATATAAATATATATAGACACACACACACAGATATATATATATATATATAAATATATACAGACACACACACACACACAGATATATGAAAATATAGATACACACACACAGATATATATATAAATATATATAGACACACACACACAGATATATACAAATATAGATACACACACACACACAGATATATATAAATAGATATAGACACACACACACAGATATATATATAAATATATACAGACACACACACACAGATATATATATAAATATATACAGACACACACACACAGATATATACAAATATAGATACACACACAGATATATACAAATATAGATACACACACACACACAGATATATATAAATATATATAGACACACACACACAGATATATATATATAAATATACATAGACACACGCACACAGATATATATATAAATATATATAGACACACACAACCTGATATACACAAATATAGATACACACACACACACAGATATATATAAATATATATAGACACACACACACAGATATAGATAAATATATATAGACACACACACACAGATATATACAAATATATATAGACGCACACACACACAGATATATATAAATATATATAGACACACACACAGATATATATAAATATTTATAGACACACACACACACAGATATATACAAATATATATAGACACACACACAGATATATATAAATATATATAGACACACACACACAGATATATATATAAATATATACAGACACACACACACAGATATATACAAATATAGATACACACACAGATAAAGATAAATATATATAGACACACACACACAGATATATATATATATAAATATACATAGACACACGCACACAGATATATATATATATAAATATATATATAGACACACACAACCTGATATACACAAATATAGATACACACACACACATAGATATATATAAATATATATAGACACACATACACAGAGATATATAAATATATATAGACACACACACACAGATATATACAAATATATATAGACGCACACACACACAGATATACATAAATATATATAGACACACACACACAGATATATATAAATATATATAGACACACACACACAGATATTTACAAATATATATAGACACACACACGGATATATATAAATATATATGGACACAGACACAGATATTTATATAAAAATATATATAGACACACACACACACAGATATATATATATATAGACACACACACAGATATATATAAAAATATATAGACACACACACACAGATATATACAAATATAGATACACACACACACACAGATATATATAAATATATATAGACACACACACACACAGATATATACAAATATAGATACACACACACACACAGATATATATAAATATATATAGACACACACACACACAGATATATATAAATATATATAGACACACACACACACACACAGATATATGTATAAATATATATAGACACACACGCAGATATATATAAATATATATAGAAGCACACACACACAGAGATATATATATATAAATATATATCGACACACACACAGATATATATATAAATATATAGACACACACACAGATATATATAAATATATATAGACACATACACAGATATATATAAAGATAAATCGACACACATACACACAGATGTATATATAAATATATATAGACACACACACAGATGTGGATAAATATATATAGACACACACACACACAGATATATATAAATATATATAGACACACACACACAGATATATATAAATATATATAGACACACACACACCCAGATATATATAAATATATATAGGCACACACACACACAGATATATATAAATATATATAGACACACACACACACAGATATATATAAATATATATTGACACACACACAGATATATATAAATATATATAGACACACACACACAGATATATATAAATATATATATAGACACACACACAGATATATATAAATATATATAGACAAACACAGATGTATATAAAAATATATAGACATACACACACAGATATATATATAAATATATATTGACACACACACACAGATATATATATAAAAATATATAGACACACACACAGATATATATAAATATATATAGACACACACAGATATATATAAATATATATTGACACACACACACAGATATATATAAATATATATAGATACACACAGATATATATAAATATATATAGACACACACACTGATATATACAAATATAGATGCACACACACACAGATATATATAAATATATATAGACACACACACACAGATATATATATAAATATATACAGACACACACACACAGATATATACAAATATAGATACACACACACACAGATATATATAAATATATATAGACACACACACACACAGATATATATATATAAATATATACAGAAACACACACACACAGATATATACAAATATAGAGACACACACACAGATATATATAAATATATATAGACACACACACAGATTGTACAAATATAGATATACACACACACACAGATATATATAAATATATATAGACACACACACACAGATATATATATATATAAATATACATAGACACACGCACACAGATATATATATAAATATATATAGACACACACAACCTGATATACACAAATATAGATACACACACACACACAGATATATATAAATATATATAGACACACACACACAGATATAGATAAATATATATAGACACACACACACAGATATATACAAATATATATAGACGCACACACTAACAGATATACATAAATATATATAGACACACACACACAGATATATATAAATATATATAGACACACACATACACAGATATATATAAATATATATAGACACACACACACATATATATACAAATATAGATACACACACACACACAGATATATATAAATATATATAGACACACACACACAGATATATATATAAATATATACAGACACAGGCACACAGATATATACAAATTTAGATACACACACACAGATATATATATAAATATATATAGACACACACACACAGATATATATATAAATATATACAGACACAGGCACACAGATATATACAAATTTAGATACACGCACACAGATATATATATAAATATATATAGACACACACAACCTGATATACACAAATATAGATACACACACACACACATAGATATATATAAATATATATAGACACACACACACAGATATATATAATTATATATAGACACACACACACAGATATATACAAATATATATAGACGCACACACACACAGATATACATAAATATATATAGACACACACACACACAGATATATATACATATATATAGACCCACACACACAGATATATACAAATATATATAGACACACACACAGATGTATATAAATATATATAGACACAGACACAGATATTTATATAAAAATATATATAGACACACACACACACAGATATATATATATATATAGACACACACACAGATATATATAAATATATATAGACACACACACACAGATATATACAAATATAGATACACACACACACACAGATATATATAAATATATATAGACACACACACACACACACATATATACAAATATAGATACACACACAGAGATATATATAAATATATATAGACACACACACACAGATATATATATATAAATATACATAGACACACGCACACAGATATATATAAATATATATAGACACGCATGCAGATATATATAAATATATATAGACACACACATACACAGATATATATTAATATATATAGACACACACACAGATATATATATAAATATATATAGACACATACACACAGATATATATAAATATATATAGACACACATACACACAGATATATATAAATATATATAGACACACACACACAGATATATATATAAATATATATAGACACACACACACACAGATATATATAAATATATATAGACACACACACACACAGATATATGTATAAATATATATAGACACACACAACCTGATATACACAAATATAGATACACACACACACAGATATATATAAATATATATAGACACACACACACAGATATATATAAATATATATAGACACACACACACACAGATATGTACAAATATATATAGACGCACACACACACAGATATACATAAATATATATAGACACACACACACACACACAGATATATATTAATATATATAGACACACACACACAGATATATATAAATATATATAGACACACACACACACAGATATATATATAAATATATATAGACACACACACACAGATATATGTATAAATATATATAGACACACACACAGATATATATAAATATATATAGAAACACACACACACGCAGATATATGTATAAATATATATCGACACACACACACAGATATATATAAATATATATAGACACACACACACACACAGATATATATTAATATATATACACACACACCGATATATATAAATATATATCGACACACACACACACAGATATATATATAAATATATATAGACACACACACACACACAGATATATATAAATATGTATAGACACACACACAGATATATATAGATATATAGTCACACACACAGATATATATAAATATATATAGACACACACACACACACAGATATATATAAATATATATAGACACACACACAGATATATATAGATATATATAGTCACACACACAGATATATATAAATATATATAGACACACACACACAGATATTTATATAAAAATATATATAGATACACACACACACAGATATATATATAAATATATATAGACACACACACAGATATATATATATATATATATAAATATATATAGACAAACACACACAGATATATACAAATATAGATACACACACACACACAGATATATATAAATATATATAGACACACACACACACACATATATATATAAATATATATAGACACACACACACATATATATATACAAATATAGATACACACACACACAGATATATATATAAATATATATAGACACACACACAGATATATACAAATATAGATACACACACACACAGATACATATAAATATATATAGACACACGCACACAGATATATATATATATATATAAATATATATAGACACACACAACCTGATATACACAAATATAGATACACACACACACACATAGATATATATAAATATATATAGACACACACACACAGATATATATAATTATATATAGACACACACACACAGATATATACAAATATATATAGACGCACACACACACAGATATACATAAATATATATAGACACACACACACACAGATATATATACATATATATAGACCCACACACACAGATATATACAAATATATATAGACACACACACAGATGTATATAAATATATATAGACACAGACACAGATATTTATATAAAAATATATATAGACACACACACACACAGATATATATATATATATAGACACACACACAGATATATATAAATATATATAGACACACACACACAGATATATACAAATATAGATACACACACACACACTGATATATATAAATATATATAGACACACACACACACACATATATACAAATATAGATACACACACAGAGATATATATAAATATATATAGACACACACACACAGATATATATATATAAATATACATAGACACACGCACACAGATATATATAAATATATATAGACACGCATGCAGATATATATAAATATATATAGACACACACATACACAGATATATATTAATATATATAGACACACACACAGATATATATATAAATATATATATAGACACATACACACAGATATATATAAATATATATAGACACACATACACACAGATATATATAAATATATATAGACACACACACACAGATATATATATAAATATATATAGACACACACACACACAGATATATATAAATATATATAGACACACACACACACAGATATATGTATAAATATATATAGACACACACAACCTGATATACACAAATATAGATACACACACACACACAGATATATATAAATATATATAGACACACACACACAGATATATATAAATATATATAGACACACACACACACAGATATGTACAAATATATATAGACGCACACACACACAGATATACATAAATATATATAGACACACACACACACACACAGATATATATAAATATATATAGACACACACACACAGATATATATAAATATATATAGACACACACACACACAGATATATATAAATATATATAGACACACACACACAGATATATGTATAAATATATATAGACACACACACAGATATATATAAATATATATAGACACACACACACACACAGATATATATTAATATATATACACACACACCGATATATATAAATATATATCGACACACACACACACAGATATATATATAAATATATATAGACACACACACACACACAGATATATATAAATATGTATAGACACACACACAGATATATATAGATATATAGTCACACACACAGATATATATAAATATATATAGACACACACACACACAGATATATATAAATATATATAGACACACACACAGATATATATAGATATATATAGTCACACACACAGATATATATAAATATATATAGACACACACACACAGATATTTATATAAAAATATATATAGATACACACACACACAGATATATATATAAATATATATAGACACACACACAGATATATATATATATATATATATAAATATATATAGACAAACACACACAGATATATACAAATATAGATACACACACACACACAGATATATATAAATATATATAGACACACACACACATATATATATATAAATATATATAGACACACACACACATATATATACAAATATAGATACACACACACACAGATATATATATAAATATATATAGACACACACACAGATATATACAAATATAGATACACACACACACAGATACATATAAATATATATAGACACACGCACACAGATATATATATATAAATATATATAGACACACACAACCTGATATACACAAATATAGATACACACACACACACAGATATATATAAATATATATAGACACACACACACAGATATATATAAATATATATAGACACACAAACACACAGATATATACAAATATATATAGACGCACACACACAGATATACATAAATATATATAGACACACACACACACAGATATATATAAATATATATAGACACACACACACACAGATATATATAAATATATATAGACCCACACACACACAGATATATATAAATATATATAGACACACAGATATATATATATAGACACACACACATGCAAATATATGTAAATATATATAGACACACACACAGATATATATAAATATATATAGACACACACACAGATATATATAAATATATATAGACACACACACACAGATATATACTAATATATATGGACACACACAGACACAGATACATATAAATATATATACACACACACACAGATATATATAAATATATATAGACACACACACACAGATATATACAAATATATATACACACACACACACACACACACACAGATATATATAAATATATATAGACACACACACACAGATATATATAAATATATATAGAAACACACACACACGCAGATATATGTATAAATATATATCGACACACACACACAGATATATATAAATATATATAGACACACACACACACACAGATATATATTAATATATATACACACACACCGATATATATAAATATATATCGACACACACACACACAGATATATATATAAATATATATAGACACACACACACACACAGATATATATATAAATATGTATAGACACACACACACAGATATATATAAATATATATAGACACACACACACAGACATATATAAATATATATAGACACACAAACACACAGATATATACAAATATATATAGACGCACACACACAGATATACATAAATATATATAGACACACACACACACAGATATATATAAATATATATAGACACACACACACACAGATATATATAAATATATATAGACCCACACACACACAGATATATATAAATATATATAGACACACAGATATAAATATATATATACACACACACATACAAATATATGTAAATATATATAGACACACACACAGATATATATAAATATATATAGACACACACACAGATATATATAAATATATATAGACACACACACACAGATATATACTAATATATATGGACACACACAGACACAGATACATATAAATATATATACACACACACAGATATATATAAATATATATAGACACACACACACAGATATATACAAATATATATACACACACACACACACACAGATATATATAAATATATATAGACACACACACACAGATATATATAAATATATATAGACACACACACAGCGATATATATAGACACACACACACACAGATATATATAAAAATATATCGACACACACACCCATATATATATATATAAATATATATAGACAAACACACACATATATATACAAATATAGATACACACACACACAGATATATATAAATATATATAGACACACACACAGATATATAGAAATATAGATACACACACACACACAGATATATATAAATATATATAGACACACACACACAGATATATATATATAAATATACATAGACACACGCACACAGATATATATATAAATATATATAGACACACACAACCTGATATACACAAATATAGATACACACACACACACAGATATATATAAATATATATAGACACACACACACAGATATATATATATAAATATATATGGACACACACACACACAGATATATACAAATATATACAGACGCACACACACACAGATATACATAAATATATATAGACACACACACACATAGATATATATAAATACATATAGACACACACACACAGATATATATAAATATATATAGACACACAAACACACAGATATATATAAATATATATAGACACACACAGATATATGCAAATATATATAGACACACACACACACAGATATATATAAATATATATAGACACACACACAGATATATATAAAAATATATAGACACATAGATAAATATAAATAAATATATCCACACACACACACAGATATATATAAATATATATAGACAGACACACAGATATATATAAATATATATAGACACATACACACAGATATATATAAATATATATAGACACACATACACACAGATATATATAAATATATATAGACACACACACACAGATATATATAAATATATATAGACACATACACACAGATATATATAAATATATATAGACACACATACACACAGATATATATAAATATATATAGACACACACACACAGATATATACTAATATATATAGACACACACACACAGATATATATAAATATATATAGACACACACACACAGATATATATAAATATATATACACACACACACAGATATATATAAATATATATAGACACACACACAGATATATATAAATATATATAGACACACACACACAGATATATATAGATATATATAGACACACACACACACAGATATACATAAATATATATAGACACACACACAGATATATATAAATATATATAGAAACACACACACACACAGATATATATATATAAATATATATCGACACACACAGATATATATAAAAATATATGGACACACACACAGATATATATATAAATATATATAGACAACACGCAGATATATATAGATATATATAGACACATATACACACACAGATATATCTAAATATATATAGACACACACACACACAGATATATATAAATATATATAGACATACACACACAGATATATCTAAATATATATAGACGCACACACAGATATATATAAATATATATAGACACACACACACTGATATATATAAATATATATAGACACACACACACAGATATATATAAATATATATAGACACACACACACACACAGATATATATGTATAAATATAGACACACACACACATATATATATATACAAATATATAGATATACACACACACAGATATATATAAAAATATATAGACACACACACACACATATATATATAAATATATATAGACAAACACACAGATATATAGAAATATAGATACACACACACACACAGATATATATAAATATATATAGACACACACACACAGATATATATATATATAAATATACATAGACACACGCACACAGATATATATATAAATATATATAGACACACACAACCTGATATACACAAATATATATAGACGCACACACACACAGATATCCATAAATATATATAGACACACACACACACAGATATATATAAATACATATAGACACACACACACACAGATATATATAAATATATATAGACACACACACACACAGATATATATAAATATATATAGACACACACAGATATATGCAAATATATATAGACACACACACACACAGATATATATAAATATATATAGACACACACAGATATATATAAATATATATAGACAGACACACAGATATATATAAATATATATAGACACATACACACAGATATATATAAATATATATAGACACACATACACACAGATATATATAAATATATATAGGCACACACACACAGATATATACTAATATATATAGACACACACACACAGATATATATAAATATATACAGACACACACACACAGATATATATAAATATATATACACACACACACAGATATATATAAATATATATAGACACACACACACAGAAATATACAAATATATATAGACACACACACATACACAGCTATATATAAATATATATAGACACACACACACAGATATATATAAATATATATAGACACACACACACAGATATATATAGATATATATAGACACACACACACACAGATATACATAAATATATATAGACACACACACAGATATATATAAATATATATAGACACACAAACACACAGATATATATAAATATATATAGACACACACAGATATATGCAAATATATATAGACACACACACACACACAGATATATATAAATATATATAGACACACACACAGATATATATAAAAATATATAGACACATAGATAAATATAAATAAATATATCCACACACACACACAGATATATATAAATATATATAGACAGACACACAGATATATATAAATATATATAGACACATACACACAGATATATATAAATATATATAGACACACATACACACAGATATATATAAATATATATAGACACACACACACAGATATATATAAATATATATAGACACATACACACAGATATATATAAATATATATAGACACACATACACACAGATATATATAAATATATATAGACACACACACACAGATATATACTAATATATATAGACACACACACACAGATATATATAAATATATATAGACACACACACAGATATATATAAATATATATAGACACACACACACAGATATATATAGATATATATAGACACACACACACACAGATATACATAAATATATATAGACACACACACAGATATATATAAATATATATAGAAACACACACACACACAGATATATATATAAATATATATCGACACACACAGATATATATAAAAATATATGGACACACACACAGATATATATATAAATATATATAGACAACACGCAGATATATATAGATATATATAGACACATATACACACACAGATATATCTAAATATATATAGACACACACACACACAGATATATATAAATATATATAGACATACACACACAGATATATCTAAATATATATAGACGCACACACAGATATATATAAATATATATAGACACACACACACATATATATATAAATATATATAGACACACACACACAGATATATATAAATATATATAGACACACACACACACACAGATATATATGTATAAATATAGACACACACACACATATATATATACAAATATATAGATATACACACACACAGATATATATAAAAATATATAGACACACACACACACATATATATATATAAATATATATAGACAAACACACAGATATATAGAAATATAGATACACACACACACACAGATATATATAAATATATATAGACACACACACACAGATATATATATATATAAATATACATAGACACACGCACACAGATATATATATAAATATATATAGACACACACAACCTGATATACACAAATATATATAGACGCACACACACACAGATATCCATAAATATATATAGACACACACACACACAGATATATATAAATACATATAGACACACACACACACAGATATATATAAATATATATAGACACACACACACACAGATATATATAAATATATATAGACACACACAGATATATGCAAATATATATAGACACACACACACACAGATATATATAAATATATATAGACACACACAGATATATATAAATATATATAGACAGACACACAGATATATATAAATATATATAGACACATACACACAGATATATATAAATATATATAGACACACATACACACAGATATATATAAATATATATAGGCACACACACACAGATATATACTAATATATATAGACACACACACACAGATATATATAAATATATACAGACACACACACACAGATATATATAAATATATATACACACACACACAGATATATATAAATATATATAGACACACACACACAGAAATATACAAATATATATAGACACACACACATACACAGCTATATATAAATATATATAGACACACACACACAGATATATATAAATATATATAGACACACACACACAGATATATATAGATATATATAGACACACACACACACAGATATACATAAATATATATAGACACACACACAGATATATATAAATATATATAGACACACAAACACACAGATATATATAAATATATATAGACACACACAGATATATGCAAATATATATAGACACACACACACACACAGATATATATAAATATATATAGACACACACACAGATATATATAAAAATATATAGACACATAGATAAATATAAATAAATATATCCACACACACACACAGATATATATAAATATATATAGACAGACACACAGATATATATAAATATATATAGACACATACACACAGATATATATAAATATATATAGACACACATACACACAGATATATATAAATATATATAGACACACACACACAGATATATATAAATATATATAGACACATACACACAGATATATATAAATATATATAGACACACATACACACAGATATATATAAATATATATAGACACACACACACAGATATATACTAATATATATAGACACACACACACAGATATATATAAATATATATAGACACACACACACAGATATATATAAATATATATACACACACACACAGATATATATAAATATATATAGACACACACACAGATATATATAAATATATATAGACACACACACACAGATATATATAGATATATATAGACACACACACACACAGATATACATAAATATATATAGACACACACACAGATATATATAAATATATATAGAAACACACACACACACAGATATATATATAAATATATATCGACACACACAGATATATATAAAAATATATGGACACACACACAGATATATATATAAATATATATAGACAACACGCAGATATATATAGATATATATAGACACATATACACACACAGATATATCTAAATATATATAGACACACACACACACAGATATATATAAATATATATAGACATACACACACAGATATATCTAAATATATATAGACGCACACACAGATATATATAAATATATATAGACACACACACACAGATATATATAAATATATATAGACACACACACACAGATATATATAAATATATATAGACACACACACACACACAGATATATATGTATAAATATAGACACACACACACATATATATATACAAATATACAGATATACACACACACAGATATATATAAAAATATATAGACACACACACACACATATATATATAAATATATATAGACAAACACACAGATATATAGAAATATAGATACACACACACACACAGATATATATAAATATATATAGACACACACACACAGATATATATATATATAAATATACATAGACACACGCACACAGATATATATATAAATATATATAGACACACACAACCTGATATACACAAATATATATAGACGCACACACACACAGATATCCATAAATATATATAGACACACACACACACACAGATATATATAAATACATATAGACACACACACACACAGATATATATAAATATATATAGACACACACACACACAGATATATATAAATATATATAGACACACACAGATATATGCAAATATATATAGACACACACACACACAGATATATATAAATATATATAGACACACACAGATATATATAAATATATATAGACAGACACACAGATATATATAAATATATATAGACACATACACACAGATATATATAAATATATATAGACACACATACACACAGATATATATAAATATATATAGGCACACACACACAGATATATACTAATATATATAGACACACACACACAGATATATATAAATATATACAGACACACACACACAGATATATATAAATATATATACACACACACAGATATATATAAATATATATAGACACACACACACAGATATATACAAATATATATAGACACACACACATACACAGATATATATAAATATATATAGACACACACACACAGATATATATAAATATATATAGACACACACACACAGATATATATAGATATATATAGACACACACACACACAGATATACATAAATATATATAGACACACACACAGATATATGTATAAATATATATAGGCACACACACAGATATATATAAATATATATAGAAACACACACACACACAGATATATATATAAATATATATCGACACACACACAGATATATATAAAAATATATTGACACACACACAGATATATATAAATATATATAGACACACACGCAGATATATATAGATATATATAGACACATACACGCACACAGATATATATATAAATATATATAGACACACACAACCTGATATACACAAGTATAGATACACACACACACAGATATATATAAATATATATAGACATACACACACAGATATATATAAATTTATATTGACACACACACAGATATATAAATATATATAGAAACACACACACAGATATATATATAAATATATATAGACACACACACACAGATATATATAAATATATATAGACACACACACAGATATATAAAAATATATGTATACACACACACACACAGATATATATAAATATAGATAGACACACACACACACAGATATATATAAATATATATAGACACACACACACAGATATATTTAAATACATACAGATACACACACACAGATATAGATTAATATATATAGACACACACACACACAGATATATCTAAATATATATAGACACAAACACACTGATATATATAAATATATATAGACACACACACACAGATATATCTAAATATATAAAAACACACACACACACAGATATATATAAATATATATAGACACACACAGACAGATATATATAAATATATATAGACACACACACAGATATATATAAATATATATATATACACACACACACACACAGATATATATAAATATATATAGACACACACACACACAGATATATATAAATATATATAGACACACACACACCGATATATATATAAATATATAGACACACACACACACAGATATATATAAATATATATAGACACACACACACACAGATATATTTAAATATATATAGACACACACACACAGATATATATAAATATATATATATACACACACACACACACACAGATATATATATATATACATATAGACACACACACACAGATATATATATATAAATATAGACACACACACAGATATATATATATAAATATATATAGACACACACACACACACAGATATATATAAATATATATAGTCACACACACATATATATAAATATATATAGACACACACACACACACAGATATATATAAATATATATAGACACACACACAGATATATATATATAAATATATATAGACACACACACAGATATTTATATAAAAATATATAAAGACACACAAACACACACAGATATATATAAATATATATAGACACACACACAGATATATATATATAAATATATATAGACACACACACACAGATATATACAAATATAGATACACACACACACACACAGATATATACAAATATAGATACACACACACACAGATATATATAAATATATATAGACACACACACAGATAAATACAAATATAGATACACACACACACACAGATATATATAAATATATATAGACACACACACACAGATATATATAAATATATATAGACACACACACAGATATATATAAATATATATAGTCACACACACATATATATAAATATATATAGACACACACAGATATATATAAATATATATAGACACACACACAGATATATATATATATATATAAATATATATAGACACACACACAGATATTTATATAAAAATATATAAAGACACACACACACACACAGATATATATAAATATATATAGACACACACACAGATATATATATATAAATATATATCGACACACACACACAGATATCTACAAATATAGATACTCACACACACACACACAGATATATATAAATATATATAGACACACACACACAGATATATATATAAATATATATAGACACACACACACAGATATATACAAATATAGATACACACACACACAGATATATATAAATATATATAGACACACACACAGATAAATACAAATATAGATACACACACACACACAGATATATATAAATATATATAGACACACACAGACAGATATATATAAATATATATAGACACACACACACAGATATATATAAATATATATAGACACACACACACAGATATATAAAAATATATATGGACGCACACACACACACAGATATATATAAATATATATAGACACACACACACAGATATATACAAATATATACAGACACGCACACACACACAGAGATATATATAAATATATATAGACACACACACAGATATATATAAATATATATAGACACACACACACAGATATATATAAATATATATAGACACACACACACACACAGATATATATAAATATATATAGACACACACAGACAGATATATGTATAAATATATACAGACACACACACAGATATATATAAATATATATAGACACACACACACACAGATATATATAAATATATATAGACACACATACACACACAGATATATATTAATATATATAGACACACACACCGATATATATAAATATATATCGACACACACACACACACAGATATATATAAATATATATAGACACACACACACACACAGATATATATAAATATATATAGACACACACACAGATATATATAAATATATATAGTCATACACAGATATATATAATTATATATAGACACACACACACAGATATATATAAATATATATAGACACACACACAGATATATATAAATATATATAGACACACACACAGATATATATATATAAATATATATAGACACACACACACATATATTTATGTAAAAATATACATAGATACACACACAGAGATATATACAAATATAGATACACACACACACAGATATATATAAATATATATAGACACACACACAGATATATATATATATATATATATAAATATATAGAGACACACACACAGATATATATATATATATATATAAATATATATAGACACACACACACAGATATATACAAATATAGATACACACACACACACAGATATATATAAATATATATAGACACACACACACATATAGATACAAATATAGATACACACACACACATATATATATAAATATATATAGACACACACACATATATATACAAATATAGATACACACACACACACAGATATATATATATATATATATAAATATACATAGACACACGCACACAGATATATATATAAATATATATAGACACACACAACCTGATATACACAAATATAGATACACACACACACATACAGATATATATAAATATATATAGACACACACACACAGATATATATAAATATATATAGACACACAAACAGAGATATATATATATATAAATATATATAGACACACACACACAGGTATATATAGATATATATAGACACACACACACACAGATATATATAAATATATATAGACACACACACACAGATATATATAGACACACACACAGATATATATAAATATATATAGACACACACACAGGTATATATAGATATATATAGACACACACACACACAGATATATATAAATATTTATAGACGCACACACACACAGATATATAGAAATATATATCGATACACACACACACAGAGATATATGTATAAATATATATAGACACACACACAGATATATATATATATATATATATATATAGAAACACACACACACACAGATATATGTATAAATACATATCGACACACACACAGATATATATAAATATATATATAGACACACACACAGATATATGTAAATATATATAGACACACATACAGATATATATAAATATATATAGACACACACACACAGATATATATTAATATATATAGACACACACACAGATATATATAAATATATATCGACACACACACACACACAGATATATATAAATATATATATAAACACACACAGATATATATAAATATATATAGACACACACACACAGATATATATAAATATATATAGACACATACACACAGATATATATAAATATATATAGACACACACACACACAGATATATATAAATTTATATAGACACACACACAGATATATAAATATATATAGACACACACACACAGATATATATAAATATATATAGACACACACACAGATATATATAAATATATATATACACACACACACACAGATATATATAAATATATATAGACACACACACACACAGATATATATGTATAAATATAGACACACACACACATATATATATACAAATATATAGATATACACACACACAGATATATTTAAAAATATATAGACACACACACACACATATATATATAAATATATATAGACAAACACACAGATATATATAAATATAGATACACACACACACAGATATATACAAATATATACAGACACGCACACACACACAGAGATATATATAAATATATATAGACACACACACAGATATATATAAATATATATAGACACACACACACAGATATATATAAATATATATAGACACACACACACACACAGATATATATAAATATATATAGACACACACACACAGATATATGTATAAATATATACAGACACACACACAGATATATATAAATATATATAGACACACACACACACAGATATATATAAATATATATAGACACACATACACACACAGATATATATTAATATATATAGACACACACACCGATATATATAAATATATATCGACACACACACACACACAGATATATATAAATATATATAGACACACACACACACACAGATATATATAAATATATATAGACACACACACAGATATATATAAATATATATAGTCATACACAGATATATATAATTATATATAGACACACACACACAGATATATATAAATATATATAGACACACACACAGATATATATAAATATATATAGACACACACACAGATATATATATATAAATATATATAGACACACACACACATATATTTATGTAAAAATATACATAGATACACACACAGAGATATATACAAATATAGATACACACACACACAGATATATATAAATATATATAGACACACACACACAGATATATACTAATATATATAGACACACACACACAGATATATATAAATATATATAGACACACACACACAGATATATATAAATATATATACACACACACACAGATATATATAAATATATATAGACACACACACAGATATATATAAATATATATAGACACACACACACAGATATATATATATATAAATATACATAGACACACGCACACAGATATATATATAAATATATATAGACACACACAACCTGATATACACAAATATATATAGACGCACACACACACAGATATCCATAAATATATATAGACACACACACACACACAGATATATATAAATACATATAGACACACACACACACAGATATATATAAATATATATAGACACACACACACACAGATATATATAAATATATATAGACACACACAGATATATGCAAATATATATAGACACACACACACACAGATATATATAAATATATATAGACACACACAGATATATATAAATATATATAGACAGACACACAGATATATATAAATATATATAGACACATACACACAGATATATATAAATATATATAGACACACATACACACAGATATATATAAATATATATAGGCACACACACACAGATATATACTAATATATATAGACACACACACACAGATATATATAAATATATACAGACACACACACACAGATATATATAAATATATATACACACACACAGATATATATAAATATATATAGACACACACACACAGATATATACAAATATATATAGACACACACACATACACAGATATATATAAATATATATAGACACACACACACAGATATATATAAATATATATAGACACACACACACAGATATATATAGATATATATAGACACACACACACACAGATATACATAAATATATATAGACACACACACAGATATATGTATAAATATATATAGGCACACACACAGATATATATAAATATATATAGAAACACACACACACACAGATATATATATAAATATATATCGACACACACACAGATATATATAAAAATATATTGACACACACACAGATATATATAAATATATATAGACACACACGCAGATATATATAGATATATATAGACACATACACGCACACAGATATATATATAAATATATATAGACACACACAACCTGATATACACAAATATAGATACACACACACACAGATATATATAAATATATATAGACATACACACACAGATATATATAAACTTATATTGACACACACACAGATATATAAATATATATAGAAACACACACACAGATATATATATAAATATATATAGACACACACACACAGATATATATAAATATATATAGACACACACACAGATATATAAAAATATATGTATACACACACACACACAGATATATATAAATATAGATAGACACACACACACACAGATATATATAAATATATATAGACACACACACACAGATATATTTAAATACATACAGATACACACACACAGATATAGATTAATATATATAGACACACACACACACAGATATATCTAAATATATATAGACACAAACACACTGATATATATAAATATATATAGACACACACACACAGATATATCTAAATATATATAGACACACACACACACAGACATATATAAATATATATAGACACACACAGACAGATATATATAAATATATATAGACACACACACAGATATATATAAATATATATATATACACACACACACACACAGATATATATAAATATATATAGACACACACACACACAGATATATATAAATATATATAGACACACACACACCGATATATATATAAATATATAGACACACACACACACAGATATATATAAATATATATAGACACACACACACACAGATATATTTAAATATATATAGACACACACACACAGATATATATAAATATATATATATATACACACACACACACACACAGATATATATATATATATACATATAGACACACACACACAGATATATATATATAAATATAGACACACACACATATATATATATATAAATATATATAGACACACACACACACACAGATATATATAAATATTTATAGACACACACACAGATATATATAAATATATATAGTCACACACACATATATATAAATATATATAGACACACACACACACACAGATATATATAAATATATATAGACACACACACAGATATATATATATAAATATATATAGACACACACACAGATATTTATATAAAAATATATAAAGACACACAAACACACACAGATATATATAAATATATATAGACACACACACAGATATATATATATAAATATATATAGACACACACACACAGATATATACAAATATAGATACACACACACACACACAGATATATACAAATATAGATACACACACACACAGATATATATAAATATATATAGACACACACACAGATAAATACAAATATAGATACACACACACACACAGATATATATAAATATATATAGACACACACACACAGATATATATAAATATATATAGACACACACACAGATATATATAAATATATATAGTCACACACACATATATATAAATATATATAGACACACACAGATATATATAAATATATATAGACACACACACAGATATATATATATATATAAATATATATAGACACACACACAGATATTTATATAAAAATATATAAAGACACACACACACACACAGATATATATAAATATATATAGACACACACACAGATATATATATATAAATATATATCGACACACACACACAGAT
>NW_027254707.1:1197500-1205000 GCF_044704955.1 Pristiophorus japonicus | reverse complement strand
ACAGATATATGTATAAATACATATCGACACACACACAGATATATATAAATATATATATAGACACACACACAGATATATGTAAATATATATAGACACACATACAGATATATATAAATATATATAGACACACACACACAGATATATATTAATATATATAGACACACACACAGATATATATAAATATATATCGACACACACACACACACAGATATATATAAATATATATATAAACACACACAGATATATATAAATATATATAGACACACACACACAGATATATATAAATATATATAGACACATACACACAGATATATATAAATATATATAGACACACACACACACAGATATATATAAATTTATATAGACACACACACAGATATATAAATATATATAGACACACACACACAGATATATATAAATATATATAGACACACACACAGATATATATAAATATATATATACACACACACATACAGATATATATAAATATATGTAGACACACACACACACACAGATATATATAAATATATATAGACCCACACACACAGATATATATATAAATATAGATAGCCACACACACACAGATATATAAATATAGAGACACACACACACACACACAGATATATATAAATATATATAGACACACACACACACAGATATATACAAATATATATAGACGCACACACACACAGATATACATAAATATATATAGACACACACACACATAGATATATATAAATACATATAGACACACACACACATATATTTATGTAAAAATATACATAGATACACACACAGAGATATATACAAATATAGATACACACACACACAGATATATATAAATATATATAGACACACACACAGATATATATATATATATATATATAAATATATAGAGACACACACACAGATATATATATATATATATATATATATATATAAATATATATAGACACACACACACAGATATATACAAATATAGATACACACACACACACAGATATATATAAATATATATAGACACACACACACATATAGATACAAATATAGATACACACACACACATATATATATAAATATATATAGACACACACACATATATATACAAATATAGATACACACACACACACAGATATATATATATATATATAAATATACATAGACACACGCACACAGATATATATATAAATATATATAGACACACACAACCTGATATACACAAATATAGATACACACACACACATACAGATATATATAAATATATATAGACACACACACACAGATATATATAAATATATATAGACACACACACAGAGATATATATATATATAAATATATATAGACACACACACACAGGTATATATAGATATATATAGACACACACACACACAGATATATATAAATATATATAGACACACACACACAGATATATATAGACACACACACAGATATATATAAATATATATAGACACACACACAGGTATATATAGATATATATAGACACACACACACACAGATATATATAAATATTTATAGACGCACACACACACAGATATATAGAAATATATATCGATACACACACACACAGAGATATATGTATAAATATATATAGACACACACACAGATATATATATATATATATATATATATATATATAGAAACACACACACACACAGATATATGTATAAATACATATCGACACACACACAGATATATATAAATATATATATAGACACACACACAGATATATGTAAATATATATAGACACACATACAGATATATATAAATATATATAGACACACACACACAGATATATATTAATATATATAGACACACACACAGATATATATAAATATATATCGACACACACACACACACAGATATATATAAATATATATATAAACACACACAGATATATATAAATATATATAGACACACACACACAGATATATATAAATATATATAGACACATACACACAGATATATATAAATATATATAGACACACACACACACAGATATATATAAATTTATATAGACACACACACAGATATATAAATATATATAGACACACACACACAGATATATATAAATATATATAGACACACACACAGATATATATAAATATATATATACACACACACATACAGATATATATAAATATATGTAGACACACACACACACACAGATATATATAAATATATATAGACCCACACACACAGATATATATATAAATATAGATAGCCACACACACACAGATATATAAATATAGAGACACACACACACACACACAGATATATATAAATATATATAGACACACACACACACAGATATATACAAATATATATAGACGCACACACACACAGATATACATAAATATATATAGACACACACACACATAGATATATATAAATACATATAGACACACACACACACAGATATATATAAATATATATAGACACACAAACACACAGATATATATAAATATATATAGACACACACAGATATATGCAAATATATATAGACACACACACACACAGATATATATAAATATATATAGACACACACACAGATATATATAAAAATATATAGACACATAGATAAATATAAATAAATATATCCACACACACACACAGATATATATAAATATATATAGACAGACACACAGATATATATAAATATATATAGACACATACACACAGATATATATAAATATATATAGACACACATACACACAGATATATATAAATATATATAGACACACACACACAGATATATATAAATATATATAGACACATACACACAGATATATATAAATATATATAGACACACATACACACAGATATATATAAATATATATAGACACACACACACAGATATATACTAATATATATAGACACACACACACAGATATATATAAATATATATAGACACACACACACAGATATATATAAATATATATACACACACACACAGATATATATAAATATATATAGACACACACACAGATATATATAAATATATATAGACACACACACACAGATATATATAGATATATATAGACACACACACACACAGATATACATAAATATATATAGACACACACACAGATATATATAAATATATATAGAAACACACACACACACAGATATATATATAAATATATATCGACACACACAGATATATATAAAAATATATGGACACACACACAGATATATATATAAATATATATAGACAACACGCAGATATATATAGATATATATAGACACATATACACACACAGATATATCTAAATATATATAGACACACACACACACAGATATATATAAATATATATAGACATACACACACAGATATATCTAAATATATATAGACACACACACAGATATATATAAATATATATAGACACACACACACAGATATATATAAATATATATAGACACACACACACAGATATATATAAATATATATAGACACACACACACACACAGATATATATGTATAAATATAGACACACACACACATATATATATACAAATATATAGATATACACACACACAGATATATATAAAAATATATAGACACACACACACACATATATATATAAATATATATAGACAAACACACAGATATATAGAAATATAGATACACACACACACACAGATATATATAAATATATATAGACACACACACACAGATATATATATATATAAATATACATAGACACACGCACACAGATATATATATAAATATATATAGACACACACAACCTGATATACACAAATATATATAGACGCACACACACACAGATATCCATAAATATATATAGACACACACACACACAGATATATATAAATACATATAGACACACACACACACAGATATATATAAATATATATAGACACACACACACACAGATATATATAAATATATATAGACACACACAGATATATGCAAATATATATAGACACACACACACACAGATATATATAAATATATATAGACACACACAGATATATATAAATATATATAGACAGACACACAGATATATATAAATATATATAGACACATACACACAGATATATATACATATATATAGACACACATACACACAGATATATATAAATATATATAGGCACACACACACAGATATATACTAATATATATAGACACACACACACAGATATATATAAATATATACAGACACACACACACAGATATATATAAATATATATACACACACACACAGATAAATATAAATATATATAGACACACACACACAGATATATACAAATATATATAGACACACACACATACACAGATATATATAAATATATATAGACACACACACAGATATATATAAATATATATAGACACACACACACAGATATATATAGATATATATAGACACACACACACACAGATATACATAAATATATATAGACACACACACAGATATATATAAATATATATAGACACACACACACACACAGATATATGTATAAATATATATAGGCACACACACAGATATATATAAATATATATAGAAACACACACACACACAGATATATATATAAATATATATCGACACACACACAGATATATATAAAAATATATTGACACACACACAGATATATATAAATATATATAGACACACACGCAGATATATATAGATATATATAGACACATACACGCACACAGATATATATATAAATATATATAGACACACACAACCTGATATACACAAATATAGATACACACACACACAGATATATATATAAATATATATAGACATACACACACAGATATATATAAATTTATATTGACACACACACAGATATATAAATATATATAGAAACACACACACAGATATATATATAAATATATATAGACACACACACACAGATATATATAAATATATATAGACACACACACAGATATATAAAAATATATGTATACACACACACACACAGATATATATAAATATAGATAGACACACACACACACAGATATATATAAATATATATAGACACACACACACAGATATATTTAAATACATACAGATACACACACACAGATATAGATTAATATATATAGACACACACACACACAGATATATCTAAATATATATAGACACAAACACACTGATATATATAAATATATATAGACACACACACACAGATATATCTAAATATATATAGACACACACACACACAGATATATATAAATATATATAGACACACACACACAGATATATATAAATATATATAGACACACACACAGATATATATAAATATATATATATACACACACACACACAGATATATATAAATATATATAGACACACACACACACAGATATATATAAATATATATAGACACACACACACAGATATATATATAAATATATAGACACACACACACACAGATATATATAAATATATATAGACACACACACACACAGATATATTTAAATATATATAGACACACACACACAGATATATATAAATATATATATACACACACACACACACACACACAGATATATATATATATACATATAGACACACACACACAGATATATATATATATAAATATAGACACACACACAGATATATATATAAATATATATAGACACACACACACACACAGATATATATAAATATTTATAGACACACACACAGATATATATAAATATATATAGTCACACACACATATATATAAATATATATAGACACACACACACACACAGATATATATAAATATATATAGACACACACACAGATATATATATATATAAATATATAATGACACACACACAGATATTTATATAAAAATATATAAAGACACACAAACACACACAGATATATATAAATATATATAGACACACACACAGATATATATATATAAATATATATAGACACACACACACAGATATATACAAATATAGATACACACACACACACAGATATATACAAATATAGATACACACACACACAGATATATATAAATATATATAGACACACACACAGATAAAAACAAATATAGATACACACACACACACAGATATATATAAATATATATAGACACACACACACAGATATATATAAATATATATAGACACACACACAGATATATATAAATATATATAGTCACACACACATATATATAAATATATATAGACACACACAGATATATATAAATATATATAGACACACACACAGATATATATATATATATAAATATATATAGACACACACACAGATATTTATATAAAAATATATAAAGACACACACACACACACAGATATATATAAATATATATAGACACACACACAGATATATATATATAAATATATATAGACACACACACACAGATATATACAAATATAGATACACACACACACACACACAGATATATATAAATATATATAGACACACACACACTGATATATATATAAATATATATAGACACACACACACAGATATATACAAATATAGATACACACACACACAGATATATATAAATATATATAGACACACACACAGATAAATACAAATATAGATACACACACACACACAGATATATATAAATATATATAGACACACACACACAGATATATATAAATATATATAGACACACACACACAGATATATATAAATATATATAGACACACACACACAGATATATAAAAATATATATGGACGCACACACACACAGATATATATAAATATATATAGACACACACACACAGATATATACAAATATATACAGACACGCACACACACACAGAGATATATATAAATATATATAGACACACACACAGATATATATAAATATATATAGACACACACACACAGATATATATAAATATATATAGACACACACACACACACAGATATATATAAATATATATAGACACACACACACAGATATATATAGATATATATAGACACACACACACACAGATATACATAAATATATATAGACACACACACAGATATATATAAATATATATAGACACACACACACACACAGATATATGTATAAATATATATAGGCACACACACAGATATATATAAATATATATAGAAACACACACACACACAGATATATATATAAATATATATCGACACACACACAGATATATATAAAAATATATTGACACACACACAGATATATATAAATATATATAGACACACACGCAGATATATATAGATATATATAGACACATACACGCACAAAGATATATATATAAATATATATAGACACACACAACCTGATATACACAAATATAGATACACACACACACAGATATATATATAAATATATATAGACATACACACACAGATATATATAAATTTATATTGACACACACACAGATATATAAATATATATAGAAACACACACACAGATATATATATAAATATATATAGACACACACACACAGATATATATAAATATATATAGACACACACACAGATATATAAAAATATATGTATA